>NC_056726.1:1395676425-1395976425 GCF_019279795.1 Protopterus annectens
AATAATAGCTCATCTGCCAAGCCCTTCTCACCAGCTTACCCATCTAGCCAATAGAACCTCCAAAAGGAAGAAGGGAACCTTCTCAGATCAAGACTTCTCCAAGAAGAGGCACCATCCCAGAAAAGGGAACATTGGAGATTTGCCTGACTGAGACTTGGAGGTAGAAGCACTGGGCCAGCTGACAGGACTTGATAATCAGTTACTGAAGAAGAAAAAAAGAAAGAAAATGACTGACCTTGCTGTCATTTAGTTAAATAGCCATCTTGCTTTGCAAGTCTTGTGTGTATTTTTGTTAGAATACTTTACTGTGGCTATTATTTATGTGAAACAAAATGAAATGCATTACTGTGACCATTTCCAGTCTGACACTTGAGGTGAACATAGTTGACCCAGTAGTTAAACCTGCTAGATACAGGAGTTGTCTGTGGAAGAAAGTGACTCACCCTGTTGTCATTTGTGCTGGTTAAGCAGTCATTAATATCACTTTGCAGGATAACTAGTTTAGTGCTCATTTGTGTGATCTAAGTTGGAATACATTATTGTGGCTATTGTCTGTGTGAAGCAAACTTGAAATATATTAATGTGACAATTTTTGTACCACAGCCAGAAATCTAAGGTGTACACAGTCAGCAAAATGGCTATAACTGCTGGGAACAAGGGCTACTTCTGGAAGTGAATTACAGATTCTGCTTTCATAATCAAGTTAAACAGTCATTAAGCTGGCTTTTCAGAACATTCATCTCAATCAAGTTGGAATATTTTCTTGCAGCTATTTTTAATCACAAGCAGGCATCTAAGATGTACAGCCAATAAGGTACCTGTACTTGATGGGTACAGAGGCATTCTGTGGATAAAAAATGAGTTACACCTGTTATTGTTTGATTAAATTTAAATAGACACTGATCTGGCTTGGCACCAACACTGTCAAGCAATGTACTGCATTTATTGAAATTGGTGCAAAACAATCATCGCTATGGCTTACATATGCATATGTGCTGGAGGGATTGTTGCAGTATATGTAAAACTAACAAGTTGGTCATGATTTCTTTTAATTTCTATCACAGTCAATTGTCAGAACTGTATTAAATAAGTGGCTATCCTTGGTCGCCTGGGAAGATGTGTCTGAAAGCAACTGGTCATTGGCACACTGGCATAATGGGAAGTGCTGCCATCTGACAACTCCTCGTTTTCTGTTTATTTCTTGGTTATAACATGGTGTGTGTGTGTGTGTGTGTGTGTGTGTGTGTGTGTGTGTGTGTGTGTGTGTGTGTGTGTGTGTGTGTGTGTGTGTGTGTATGTGTGTAATTAATATAATCATTTTTATCTAGGAGCATGAATAGTATTTGGGGGCATGTACATAACATATTTTCAGGACAGTAGAAAAAAAGAGCTATACATACTACATATTACCTGTACCTCTCTTAAATATACGCATCCTGCAAGAGACTGTGTATGGTTACATTGTGTCCCATTTTATATCGTATGTACCCAGAAAGGGAGAAGCCTTTCGGAAACATGATATCATCAGTGGAGTTCTTAACTGTGTAATCAAACCCATCAAGACTAGTGCTCTGGCCTTAAAAAGACAGGTCTGTTGTGCATGGTTGTTTGATTCTGTTACCATATAAATTAAAAGATAGTTGAAATGATTTAGAGCATTGTATTTATGTTTATTTGTTTTCCTGAACCCTGAGCAAATTGTGGCTTTGTACTTGGGCAGATTAAAACCAATCCATAAATGAAACAAGAGTAATTTTTGTGAAGAAATACAAATAAAAAGAGTAAAATTTTAGCTCCTAAACAAAGTGGCATCAAAGGTAAGGGAAACAGAATAGGAAAGGCACATAGTAAGAAAATATAAGGAAACACAGAAGAAAGAAAAATAGCATTAACAAATAAAGAAGTAACAAAAGTATCCAGAAAAAGGCCCAAACAGAGGCAAAAGATCAGAAAGTGAGTCAAAGATGATGAAAACACACATTCACATGCTAGTGCACATGTAAACACACATATATCTAATAATGGGCAACAGGATATGCATATCATTCCTAAATGGTACACCTGGAGAAAAGCTATGCCAGAAGGATTGTGCAGTTGATTGGGATACATCATTTCCTGAATTCCCTAACTCCTGCAATCCATAGCTGGGTAAGACAAGTACATCCAACCACAGCAGAGCAGCTAAATGAGCTGGTTGAATGATATATGGAGGTGACCAAAATATTGCATTTCTCATCTGAAAAAATACTCCAATAAATACCCAAAAAAGTCTGATAAGACTCTTCCAAAGGGCTGCTCTGGTGGCATAGAGCAATAAAGCAATGACTACAGCCCAGCTGACCCAGGTTTGATTAGCAGCTTGGGTGACTGGCAAGAGTGCCAGGAAGAAACAGGCATTGCTACCCTTGGGGGGAAGGGTGCTTATCGATGATGCTCCTTAAGGGGTGATGTGGTCCATACAGGGGAGTTGCCTCACATGTGGTTAACTGGTGGAAGTGTGTGGAATGGGAAGTGGCTAGCGCATACATAAGATATCCCCTTGTATGGAAGCAAAGTTGGATGATTCCCCCTAGGATCCACAACTGGACCCAGCAATTCTGGATTAAGTCCGGGTGGTAGGATACTAGTTGGTAAACCTGTGCTGGACATAGAGCACTGGGGGCTGCACCAATAAGAATGATGTGCAGGGGGGGCAAAAAAGACTCATAGAAGGGGTGAAAATAAATAACTACCCAAAGACAATATAATGGAATCCTGGAGTCTGGGCAATACAGCACATAGACTGAAGTTTTATCATTTTGAACTTAATTTTTATTTATTTATTTATTTATTTAACATTTGTTTACCAGGATAGTCTGAATGGGCTAATAGCCGATACTCAGTGGAGGCCTAGGGAGAAAAGCTCCACAGAAAAAACAATTTAGTATCATACATGAGAAAACATAATAACTTCAAATACATCAAGAGTATTATACAGTGTAAGAAAGGGAAAAAATAGAATAGCAGACTTCAGTACAATATATACAATATACAGTTCTAGTGTTTTTCCAGATGTGTTGGTATAGATGCAAACAAAAAGAAGTTATGCACTTACCATAATGTTCCATCTGTGTTGTCGATCTTCATTTATCCTTGACCTTTGAGTTACGGTTCCAATCCTCGGAACTGGCTCGGGCATTACATAGCTCGCGCCAGCCAAATAATCTGGAGCTAAGATTCTATTCACAATACACCTCTCCATATTTCCTCAGATCAAGTTTGCAACTACATAGAAAGACAAAGGAATTTGTGAACAGAATTGAAAAGGTCATGTTCAAGGTCAAACCTGATAAAGTTACCAGGACAAATGTCTGATCCTCCAGGAAGTCTGCAGGAGGAGGAGGAAGGAGGGTGGGGTGCCAAGGATAAATAAAGCTCGATAACACAGATGGAACGTTATGGTAAGTACATAACTTCTATATCTGATTATGTCAATTATCCTTGACCTTTGGGACAGAGTCCCCAGCTACTTTAGGTCCTGGGTGGCCTTATGGAAGGATATTCCTGAGAACCATAGAGCCAAAGGATGCTCTTCCCCTGGAGACCAAATCCAGATTGTAATGGGTGATAAAGGTATGTGGAGTAACCCAGGTTGCTGCTGCGCATATTGTATATTCTATATGAAAGTAATACAGTCTCTTAGCCATTTCGACAAGGCAACTTTTGACACAGATTTTCCCAGAGTTGGACAGGAAAAGATACAAACAACTGGTCTGATTTTCTAGATTCTTTAGTCCTGTTGAGGTAGAAACTTAATTTTCTGAGAACATCCAGCAAATATAAACAATATTTGCCTTTGTTGGAAAAACTGGGAAAGAAAACAGGTAAATTTATTGATTAATATTGGATTCTGAGACCACCTTAGGAAGAAAAGATGGGTTGTTCTTAATGAGACCCTATCCTTATGAAAAAATAGATACTGGGGTTTTGAACATAATGCTTGTATCTCAGAAATTCTTCTGGCAGAAGTAATGGCTATCAGAAAAAGTTTTCCATGAGAGAACTAAGTGACATGTTGTTGCTGGTTCAAAGGGGGGAAGCACTAAAGACTGCAAAACTACGGTCAGATCCCAAGCGGCTAGAGGGTCTTTAAAAAAGGAAGTTATGTTCTTACCATAACATTCCATGTGTGTTGTTCATCTCAACCTTTATTCTCACTGATGGGTCATCTCGGCCTTTCCCATAGCTCAAAGTCTTCAGCAAATCTCATAGGCCTCCTTCCCTACCTATAATGCAGTTCCTCAACTACTTCAGATCTTGTTTGCCCACCCAGAAGGTAAAATAGTGAACATACCAACTATGGTCTATTTGCTGGACAATGTCAGTATCTCAGAAGCTATGGAGATCCCAAAAAACAATGTCCACTCAGTCTTCCAGGAATTCTGGAAGGGGTAGGAGGTGAGTTGTGAGAATAAAGATCGAGATGGACAACACACATGGAATGTTATGGTAAGAAAATAGCTTCTTTACGTGTTGTCAATTTTGCGTTTATTCTCACTGATTGGACCGTGTCCCAAGCAACATGATTCCTGGGTAGCTCATGGAAGAATATTCCTCAGAACCATGGAACCAAAGGAAGCCCTATTCCTGGAGACCAAATCCACTTTGTAATGAGTAATAAAGGTATGCAGCTTAGCCCATGTTGCTGCAGCACAGATACTGTCCCATGAAAGTCTTGTGTGAAAGGCTGCTGAAGTAGTAACTGATCTAGTGGAGTATATTTTGACAGCAAAGGGAAGAGATTTGTTTTTTGAGGAGTAGATGTAAGATATACAAAGAGCAAGCCATCTAGACAATGTAACTTTTGAGACTGGTAACCCTTTTCTGGTCTCAGAGTAAGATACAAAAAGTTGATCCGATTTCCTAAATTGTTAAGTCCTGTGCAAGTATTAATGCAATTGTCTATGAACATCCAAAAGATGTAGAGAGTATTCGCCTTTGTTTAGGTAATTAGAAAAGAAAACAGGTAACTCAATAGTTTGGTTTAGATTGCTTTCTGACACGACCTTGGGGAGAAAGGAAGGATTAGCATGTAATGACACGCTATCCTTATGAAAAATTAAATATGGGTGTTTTGGATGAAAAATGATACTCTTCTAGCTGAGGTGATAGCTACCAAGAAAAGTGTTTTCCAAGATAGGAATTTTAAATCACATGTCATTGAAAGTTCAAAAGGAGAGCGAATTATATTTGTTAAAATGAGGTTAAGATCCCCGGGTGAGGCTGGGTTCTTATATGGAGGTCTGATCATTGCTGCTCCCTTTAAAAAAGCTCTGCAGAGTCTTTGTGACATAAGAGAAGAACCATTTTCTCCTACATGATAATTTGACATTGCAACTAATTGGACTTTTATAATAGATGCAGTCGCACCTTCGTGAAATAATTTTGTTAGAAATTCCTATATAGAATGAATGGACGCACTAAAGGGATCTACCTGGTTATCAGTTGCCCAGATAACAAATCTATTTTATTCACTCTTGTATATCTTATGTGTGGAAGTTTTATGGGAAGACATCAGGATATGTTTACCAGAGATAACAGATGGGGAAACCTGGCAATCAAGGGAACTGGAGCAGCCAAGCTGTCAACTTGAGGTTGTGAAGGCTGGGATGTGCCATTCTCGATGGATTTGTCAGTAAATCTGGAACTTGGTCCAGAATCCATGGTTTGTCCCAGAGATGAGGCTGCAGAAAGGGAAACCAGATTTGACAATGTCAATAGGGTGCAATGAGGATTATCATGGTCGCCACCAGACTTGCTTTCTGCAGTAGTTTGGGAATCAGAGGAACTGGAGGGAAAGCTTATAGGAGTCCTGGAGGCCAATTGTGAACAAGTGCATCCCTCGGTGACTCCCCCTCTAGAGGGATTAGGGCAAAGTAGTTGCTGCATTTGGCGTTGGTGAATGATGCAAAAAGGTCGCAGCAAGGATAGCCCCATTTCTGGAAAATCTCTTCCACTACTACTAGATTGAGGAACCTCTCATGTGGCCATAATATGGCCCTGCTCAGCTTGTCCCCAATCATGTTGGATCTTCTTGGAATATGCGTTGCAATTAGAAAGCGATTAGACAATATTGCCCATTGCCAAACCCTTAGTGTTTCTCGACAAAGGGGATAAGATCTGGTTCCCCCATGCTTGTTTATGTACCAGACCACCCACATATTGTCTGATTGGATTGCTATGGTTCCTAGAGGGAGAAAGTCTTGAAATGCCTGCAGTGCTAATAGCACTGCTCTCATCTCTAAGATGTTTATATGCAAGTGAGCTTCATGATTTACCAGGTTCCTTGGACAGTCTTTCCCAGATAATGCCCCCACCCCACCCTATATGGGAAGCATCTGTGGTCACCGTGGCTTGGGGTGGAGGGAAAGTAAAGGGATGGCCCTGAGAAACTGATGGAGAGTGAATCCACTACTCAAGATCCTTCTTGCAAGACCTGGCTATAAGAATTTTGTGAGACATTGGAAGTTCTAGAATCAACCATTGTCTGGAAAGCAACCACTGCAGAATCCTCATGTGTAGGGTTGCTAGAGGGATGAGTACAATAGATGCTGCCATCTTTCCCAAAGTCTGTAGTATTTGCTTCGCCGTGGCTCACTTCTTCCTGATAAGTTGCCTAACATATAAGTGAATGCTGAATACTCTGTCCAGTGGAAGTCTCAGTACAAGGTTGACTGTATTTATTTCTGCACCTATAAAGGTTACATTTTGAGATGACTCTAAGGAGGATTTGTCATAATTTATGGCAATTCCAAGTTTGGAGCAAAGATTAAGTACATAATCCCTGGCTTGTAACAGCAGAAGCCTGGTCAAGGAGGTTATGAGCCAGTCATCCAAATATGGGAACACCTGAATTCCCCTGGCATTTGAGGTACACCACCACTACTGCCATGTATTTGGTGAACACTCTGGGGGCTGTAGTGAGACCAAAGGGCTGAGCTCGAAACTGGAAATGACTGACTCCCAGCCAGAAGTGCAGGTATCTTCTTGATCATCTTTCCATCTTGATATGGTAGTACGCATCCTGAAGGTCTTTAGAGCACATCCACTTGTCTTTTCCCAGAAATGGAATTATAGACTGCAGTGTTACCATCTGGAACTTGGTTTTCTTCACAGATTTGTTCGGTTCAATGAGATCCAATATTGGTCTCCAGTCCCCTGTTTTCTTTGGAACTAAAAAGAATCTTGAGCAAGTTTTGGATCCTACTTCTTGGATGACTCTTTTCTTTAGCAACTTTTGACTTTCTAACGTTGCTTGTTCCTGTTGACTGGGTGGTACATTTGGGATAGACTTGTTTGTGGGAACAGGGCAGGAAAAGGGAATTATATAACCCCTGGATATTATGTCTTGTACCCATTTGTCATCGGTAATGATCTACCAGGTTTTGAGCTGCAAAGACAACCGACCCCCGACTGCCTCCAGAGGTGAACAGTTGCGAAGTAAATCAAGCTACACCACCACGGCTGGAGTTCTGCAGTCCAAGTCTGTAAATGCTGAGTAGTTCCAGATACAATACAAAAAATGAATAATTTTATTAATAAAAATGATTCAAGCAGTTAAAATAAGATCCATTTGTTACTTCAGTAAGATAAGCGCTTTCGGTAAACCTTCATCAGATCGTGATTAAATCAGGATCTAGTATTTCATTAAGAAGAGATTGTTAACTAATCACTTTCCACAAAAAAGACAACCCCTCTTCTTTCATGACATAATACCAATCTTGCAGCCTTAGTTCAGGCACACTCTCTTCTTAACCAATCATTGGTCTTCTTTCCTTCACAATAGGTTTTATTGGAATGATGGCATTTAAACCTGGCATACAATCTGCCTGTAAATTAATAATCCACTTTGTTTCACTTATTTCTGTTCTATTGGGAACATCCCCCAATCTTACCCCTGCATATACACATTCTATGACTTTGAACACAAACTAATGTGTAGGAGAGGTCTTTACATGCACAGCTAGATCATTATGTGTATCCCCGTCGCGGATATCTCTCAGATGTCTTAAGATTCTTTTTTTGAAAATTTGGTTGGTTTTACCAACATAAAATGCTGGGCAGAGCTTGCAAGTTGCCAGGTAGACCACATTTGGTGTATTGCAAGTAGCTTTAGTTTGAAAAATGTATTCTCGGCTAGTATTTGGATGTTTGAAATAGTTTTTAGTGTCAATATGGCCACACGCCAAACATTTCCCACACTGGCAAGTTCCTAAAGGTCCTGATGTTTGTAGTTTAGAAATGCCATCTTTTACACATAAGAGTCTCTTAATATTCTTCAGATTTTTATAACCACAACGGGGTTTGTTTCCCACAATTTCCTGTAATTTAGAATCTTGAGTTAAAATGGGCCAATATTTACATATGACATCCTTAAGCTATATGTTATCTGTGCTATATGTTATCATCATTTTTAGGTCCATACTGTTAGATTTCCTCTCATATACTTCTGTTGTGGAATTAGTTTGATTTTTCTTTCTAAAATTATTTTGGTTCCTAGTAGGACAAGTATCTCATTTAGAGTATCCTCGTTGATGTAGTCTTTTTTGCAAGTCCTGTATTTCTTTTTCCACAACAATTTTTTGAGTGCATCGTTTTTTTTATTCGTGAAACCTCACTACACATGATATTGTTAGTGACATGCCTTGGATGCATACTACTCAAATGGAGATAGTGATTTCTCCAAGTCTCCTTCCTCTGTAGGGCTGTATCGATGGAACCATAGTCTCCTAAAATAATGGTAACGTCCAAGAAACTAATAACAGAATGTGACCATTGCCCTGTAAATTCCAGGAAATTGGTAGACTGATTCAAATAATCCATAAATGCTATAAATTGTTCTTCTTCTCCGTCCCATACTAGGAAAAGGTCGTCCACAAAACAACCATAGTAGATGACATGTTTCATTCTTGTCCTACTAGGAACCAAAATAGTTTTAGAAAGAAAAATCAAACTAATTCCGCAACAGAAGTATATGAAAGGATATCTAACAGAATGGACCTAAAATGATGATAAAAAATGATGATAACGTATAGCAGATAACATACAGCTCAAGGATGTCATATGTAAATATTGTCCCATTTTAACTCAAGATTATAAATTACGGGAAATTGTGGGAAACAAACCCCATTTTGGTTATAAAAATCGGAAGAGTATTAAGAGACTCTTATGTGTAAAAAATGGCATTTCTAAACCAAAAACATCAGGACCTTTAGAAACGTTCCAGTGTGGGAAATGTTTGGCGTGTGGCCATATTGACACTAAAAACTATTTCAAACATCCAAATACTGGCCGAGACTACATTTTTCAAATTAAAATTACTTGCAATACACCAAATGTGGTCTACCTGGCAACTTGCAAGCTCTGCCCAGCATTTTATGCTGGTAAAACCAACCAAATTTTCAAAAAAAGAATCTTAAGACATCTGAGAGATATCTGCGATGGAGATACACATAATGCTTTAGCTGCACATGTAAAGACCTCTCCTACACATTCGTTTGTGTTCAAAGTCATAGAATGTGTATATGCAGGGGTAACACTGGGGGATGTACCCAATAGAACAGAAATACGTGAAACAAAGTGGATTATTAATTTATGGGCAGATTGTATGCCAGGTTTAAATGCCATCATTCCAATAAAACCTATTTTGAAGGCAAGAAGACCAACAAATGGTTAACAAGAGGGTGTGCCTGAACTAAGGCTGCAAGATTTGTATTATGTCATGAAAGAAGAGGGGCTGTCCTTTTTGTGGAAAGTGATTGGTTAACAATCTCTTCTTAATGAAATACTGGATCCCGATTTAATCACGATCTGATGAAAGTTTACCAAAAGCGCTTTTCCTACTGAGGTAACAAAGGGATCTTATTTTAACTGCTTGAATCATTTTTATTAATAAAATTATTCATTTTTTGTATTGTGTCTGGAACAACTCAACACTTACAGACTTGGACTGCAGAACTCCAGCCGTGGTGGTGTAGCTTGATTTATTTCGCTTGTGATTTTCTGCTTGCCACACCTCCAGCACTGGAAGGTATTTTTCTTCATTTAAAGAGGTGAACAGTTGGGCACTCCTTCAGGAGCACTGAAAGGGTCTACTAAAGAAAGATTCCCTAGAGCCCTGATTCTTGGAATACCCTCTGCCACGAGGATGGCATCTTCTGTTATTATTCCCCCCTCTGCATCTGGGGGAACTACCACCCTGTGTGTCCTGATAAGACCGTTGAGATTTCTTGAACCACAGTTTCACACTACCCCTCTGACCCTTTGGATATGGTCTAGTGGGTGCAGAAAAATGTACTCCAGTGGCAGATAGGGTCTTACCCTCCTGCTCTTACCGAGTTAGCCTTTCCTTAAATTTTGTCCTGAAAAGAGATGAGCCATGGAAAGGAGGATTAACAAAGGAAGACTTAAAGGGCTCTGCGAAATCACAAAGGCACTTCCAAACCTTCCTCCTTATAGATATGCCTAATCCTGCTGTACTACTCTTTCCATCTGCTGCATAAGAAATGAGCCTCATGGATGAGTTAACAACTGAATTGAGGGTAGCCAGCTGTGCATTGATCTTATCTGCCGCCGCATCCGCTACAGCTCCTTGGAGAGAGTCTGATAATTCTTTCAGCATGCCTCTCTGTAATCTGGTGAAGTGCATAAGATAATTCAGTGATCTCAAAGGGAAAGCTGCTGAAGAAAAGACATGTTTCAAGTATCTATCCATAATCCTAGAATCCTTATTAGGAAGATAGATAGCAGAACTAGTTTTAGAAATTCCTTCTTCGTGGTCACCGCCACGATCATGGCATCCACTGCTACACCTTTTGTGAGGAAAGCTTGATCCTTGAGGGCTGTGATGTACTTATTTCTCCTCCCAGGAGCAGGATCTATGGAGTCTGGGGTCTCCCAAGCCTTTTGAGATATTAATTGTACAAGCTCGTCGAACAGCAGAATCACCCAGGACATTGAGGGGCAGGATCCAAAGGCCTTCAGGTACACCGACTCCTCAGTAGAAGGGGATCAGGACTGCCAATTGCCTCTCTGTTTCAGGATTTCCAGAATGTCTCCAAATGAGACATCTTCAGGAGGTGATTGTGGGAACCCTTCTGCTTCATTGAAGTCAGTATCCAAAGTGACCAACTCCTGCAGGGAGTCCAGATACTTCCTCTTGCATATCCTCTTCTGAGAAACTTCTTCAGTGGGGTATTTTGGAGAAGTTTCAGAAGATGGGGGAGTAACCTGGGGACATCCTGAGGCCTTGTGTCCCTGCGGTCCTGTGGACGAGGTTGAGGAGAGAAAGACACCTGTGCTGAAGAAGGAGGAAGCTCCGATGGAAACTGTGTCTGAGACTGAGGGGTAGTCATTACCTTCCTCATAACCTTGAAAGCAGAATGCCCCTGCTCTGAGGAACTCCTCAGATCCAACAAGAAAGATGTCAGACCCAAGAGAGGTCTTGAAGCCAGTGACAGAATCTCAGAGGAAGAGGTAGGAGCTGAACCCACCCAAGCCGAGACCCCAAGAGACAGTGTCTGATCCAGAGTGGCCCAAATATGCTCCATTGACCCAGAAGGTGAACATCGGCTCCCAGAGGTTTCCTGCTCCGACTAGGCAGAAACACTTGGGGTGGACATCGGATCTGAAGAGCCAATATGTGGTCTTGGATCCGATACAGACACTAGCTGGATATCAGAATCTTTTGGCTCTGAAGCTGAGGGATGGCTCAGAGGAGGAGTAGGCACCACTGGGGTAATGTGAGTCTGAGCTGACTCCTTTGGGTTCTGCTCCAAAAGACGCTTGGCCAAAGCAGCTGTCTTGAGGAGCCTCTGCACCATGCTATCCACATATTCATCCGAGAGGCTCCTGGTAGACTTTGTGGACAGTTTCAGGGGTCTAGACCTAGCAAGAAAGGACGATGGAAGCCGAGTTGAAATCAACTCCAAGGATGGAGATTGGCTCCAATAATGAAACTTCAAAGCCATTGGCTCCAAAGGTTTGGAGCAATCTGAGGAGGTCTCTGGCTCTGTAGTGGTTGCCTGCTCCATGGGAACTGTTGGAGCAGACAACTTTGGTTGTTCAGCTCTCGGCTCCAACAAAGTTTTCAGAGTAGGAGATGAGTGTTTCCCTCACCTCTCTGATTTATCAGATTTAGCAGAGGAGGGATCAGTTGTGATAGCCTCAGAGAAGGGGGTTTTAATCAACCCATTCAGTAACAACTTATTTTTGTGTTCTAACAATGCCCTTGAATTAAAGGCGTGACAAATAGCACATGACTCTTGTAAATGAAGAGGCCCCAAACAGTAACCACACAAAGTGTGCGAATCACTAAGGGGCATATTCTTGCTGCCTTTCTCAATTTTTTAAAGGCCAAAGACTTACCTTCCTTTTGCAACATAATAGAAGGCAGCCTATCAAAACACTAAATTATAAAGAGCAAGTATCTAATACCAAAAACCGAACTATTAAAGTATTTAAACTAGTTAAACTATCTAAACTATTCAAATTAACAAGAAAAAGAATAACAAGGACAGAAAAGAAAAGGAAGTCCTCTAATTTAAACAGACTTCAAGAGCAAGAACATTGGAGGAAGGGGGATAGGGGAAGCCCTCTAACATAAATGGACTTTGGAAGAGGAAGGAATGACTTCTTTAGTAAGGGCTGGTAGACCATTCTCTAACTAAAATGACTGGACCAATAAAGGAAATCTCAAAACAATGTGTTACGGATTCCAACCAAAGGGAAAGGAGAACAGCTTGTACTTAAAACGGAGTGAAAGACCACTACTAAGGCCAGGGAAGCCGTAAATGGAAAAAAAAACTGTTGAAAGATTAGCACTAACTGTAACTTCAGAAATATAAGAAGAAATACAGTTAAAAGCAAAAAATTGTAATAGACATAGCCCCAAGCTTGCTTGAAGAACCTTCTCACAGAACGGCAAATGAGATCTGGGTAGTTGGGGAACTGCATTATGGGTAGGGAAGGAGGTCCACAAGCTTTGCTGAAGACTTTGAACTACTGGAAAGGCCAATATGGATCTGACATGTCGGATCCAACCCATCTGTGAGAATAAAGGCGAGATTGACAACAACACATCGGAGGTTTTAATCACAAAGCCCTTTTATGAACACTTTACATAATCTATGGGAAATTAGTGAATGGTCTTCAAATCCAATGTGGAAATTAGAAATGGCAGTTAAATGGACCTTAATTGTGGAAGCAGAAGCTTATTGATCAAAAGGTATGGGTAAAAACTCCAAAACTTTTTCGACTGGTACAGAGAAGGGGTTAAGATCATTATCGCACACCCAACTAGAAAGTCTCATACACTTGCTTAGGTAGAGTTTCCTGGTGGATGGTCTATTGGAAGCCAGTATAATTTTTTGAACTGGAGAAGCTAAATTCTTCTGCCTGGAAACTAATGGAATTGGAGGAACCAAGCTGTAAGCTTGAGGTTCTGAAGGTTGGAGTGCATCAGTCCCTAAAGGTGAAAAGTACAGTTGTGTACACTTACCATAAATGTAGATGTTCGAGTGTATTCACTGTTGCAGTCATCACATTTGGGTTATCTGCTTGCAGTAGCCCTCAATCAACCTGATTAACAAAGTCTTGGGTCCTGCATCGGATGCTGTCTCTTCTTCCATGATGTCAGGTTGTCAGGGGTATAAAACATGCAGCCGACGCCATTACATCAGTTTTTCTTGCCCCAGATGTCAGGTGCCCCCTAATGGGAAGCAATTAAATCTATAAATATACAAGGTCATACCTCCAACAAAAAAGTAAATACACCAAAAAGCTTTTAAGCGTAGTAAAGGAGAGAAGAGGTATAGCCAAAATAAGTCAGCAGGCTGGAGGGACGATAACCAGGACTGCAACAATGAATACACTTCAACATCTACATTTATGGTAAGTGTACACAACTGTACTATGTTCTTCATGTTTCACTGTTGCAGTCATCACATTTGGGTAGATTCCCAAAGCTAAGGATGAGAGGAGGAATTTAGATAGCATTAGGACTAGATATAAGGCCCTGCAAGACAGCAGTGGCAAAGCCAGCTCTGGATTCACAGAAAATTGACAAATGGTAATGCTTGGTGAAAGTATGTACAGAACTCCAGGTAGCAGCTTCTAGGATGTCCCTGGTAGATACGCCTCTGAGAAAGACTGTAGAGGTAGATGCAGCCCTGATTGAATGGGGTCTAATCCCCTGTGGGATAGGTTTTCCATGGTGCTTATAGCAGAAATGAATGCAATGGCCTATCCATTTAGAAATGGTTTGCTTTGAAATAGCTTTTCCCTCTGCCCCTGCAGCAAATGCCACCAGCAGTTGTTCAGATTTCCTTTGAGGTTTAGTCCTGTCCAAGTAGAATCTAAGTTGTCTGTGCACATCTAAGGAGTGCAGTATCCATTCCCCTTTGTAAAGTGGATTAGGAAAGAAGGTTGGCAAATGAATGGACTGATTAAGGGCCACTCAGGATACCACCTTGGGCATGAAAGAGGGATTGGTCCTGAGGGACACCCTGTCTGCATGAACGATGATGAAAGGCTCCACTGCCATAAGGGCCTGTAATTCAGATACCCTTCTTGCTGAAGTGATTGATAAAAGGAAAGCTGTTTTCCAAGAAAGGAATTTTAAATCTGCAGTAGCAGCTGGCTCAAAAGGAGGAAGGGTGAGTTTCTCCAATACAAAGTTAAGGTCCCAGGCTGGAGTTGGAGCTCTCCTGGGTGGTCTTAAATTTATGGTCCCTCTAAGGAACTGCTTGAGCAGTGGATGGGTGAAAATGGGAGGTTCTGTGTTATAATGAGCTGAAATGGCTGAGGAGTGAATATTTATTGAGGAAAAAGACAGGCCCTTGTGAAGCATCTCAGTTAAGTATTGTAAAATCTGAGGTAAATTGGGCACTGCTGTGCTCATCCCTTGAGATTGATTCCAGGCACAGAATCTTTTCCATTTTTCAGCATAAGATTTTCTAGTACTAGGCCTCCTTGCCTCTAAAATGATATCCATCACTGGTTTACGGAGGGATGGTAAAGAAGAGATTAGGTAATTAGTCAGGCTGCTAGGTTCAGTGTTTGAAGCTGAGGGTGCAGAATCTGGTTCTCCTGCTGAGACAGCAGGTAAGAGTCTGAGGCAGGTGCCATGGGGCCAACAGTGACACACTGCACAAGAGGGGGTACCAGTGTTGGCATGGCCAGTCTGATGCAATCAAAATTGTCCTTGGTTTGTCTTGCTTGATCTTTGGTAGTACCTTGGAGAGCAGAAGCAGAGGAGGAAAGGCATAAACTGATAGGTTTTTTCAGCTGAAGGACTGAGCATCCACTTTTCAAGCTTGTCTGTGGGGAGTCCTTGTGCAAAATTTGTCCAATTGATAGTTCTTGGGGGAGGCAAACAGGTCTATATCTGGGCTCCCCCATTTGCTTGTCAACATGTTGAAAATCCTTGGTTCCAGTTTCCACTCGTGTGGGTCCATGAGGTTTCTGCTTAGATTGTCTGCCAGTGTAATCAGTTTCCCTGGCAGGAATTGAACCTGTAGATGCACTTGGTAGCTCAAGGCTGTGTTCCACAATGCCATGGCTAGTCTGCAGAGAGGGTACGAATACATACCCCCCTGCTTGTTTATGTACCACATAACAGTGGTGTTGTCCGTCTTTACCATTATTTGTCCTGGAAGAATGTGGTCCTTGAAGGCTGTCAGAGCATTCTGTACAGCTAACATTTCTTTTTGATTGATATGCAGGTGCATTTGACTTGTGTTCCATTTGCCCTGAATGCACTTCCCTGCCAGGT
Source organism: Protopterus annectens (assembly GCF_019279795.1). Lineage (NCBI taxonomy): Eukaryota > Metazoa > Chordata > Ceratodontiformes > Protopteridae > Protopterus > Protopterus annectens. The sequence continues at coordinate 1,395,692,237 of NC_056726.1, forward strand.
GAGCCCCCCATGCATAGTCTGATGCACTTGTTGTTAGGGTTTGGGCAGCAGGGGGTAGTGTGAATGGTAGTCCCTTGTGTTGGTGGCAGGCCTCTTCCCACCAAAAGAACTCTAGGCGTAGTCAAGGTATGCTAGAAATCATTGCTTCTAGATCCTTAGAATGTTGACACCATAGGCTTTTTAGATATCATTGTAGTTTCCTCATATGCAGTCTTGCATATGGAATTAGAAGGATGCAGGAGGCCATGAACCCCAAGGCTTGTAGTATTTGCCTTGCAGATAGCAGGGTTTTTGTGGCCACTTGTTTGAAGTAGGTTGTCAAATTAATTTGTTTCTCTGGCGTGAGGAAAGCCATCTGGGAAGTTGTATTAAAGCTTGCTCCCAGGAATATAATTTGTTGACAGGGTACCAGATGTGATTTCTTTTCATTTATGCTGTACCCCAGAGAAGTTAGCACCCTTTGAACAAAGGCCAGATGTTTCAAAAGTATGTCCTGGCTTTCTGCCTGAATTAGACAATCCTCCAGGTATGGGTATATTTGAATATTTCTTTGCCTGCAAAATGCAATGACTGGAGCTAGGCACTTTGTGAATACCCTAGGCACAGTAGATAATCCAAAGGGAAATGCGTGTAGCCTGCTTTGAAGCATAGGTATCTTCTGCAAGATTCCCTGATTGGGATGTGCAGGTATGCTTCCATTAAATCTAGTGTTGCAACCAGGCGTCTTTGCCTTGCATAGGAAGCAACTGGTGAAGAGTCAGCATCTTGAAATTTGAAATCACCAAAAAGGTGTTTAGAGTAGACAGGTCCAGGATAGGACGCCATGAATTGTCTTTTCTGGGTTCCAGGAAAAGTCTCGAGTAGAAACCTTGTCCCTTTTCCTCTTCTTGTATCAGTTGAATAGCCCCTGCACTTAAGAGAGAGAGTACTTGCTTTTGGGCCTCTACCCACTGATTTGGAGGTAGATCCAGCCAACCTTTTATAGTTGGTAACGTTTGGAAGTGAAATCTATATTCTTGGGACACTATATTTAAAACCCATTTGTCCTGGGTAATGAGTCCCCAGTTCTTTGCATGAAGTGCAATCTTTCCCCCAAAGGGGCAGACAGTTGAGAAGTGCTTGGAAGTTTTAAAAAGTCATTGAGACAGTTTACCATAGGGGGGAGTTTTATTACTTCCAGATTTGGAAATGGAGCCCCCCCACTGCTTAGTCCTGTGCGTCCCTTGGGACTGAAGCCTGGGTGCTCTGCTGGATCTTGGTTTGGACTGAGAAGGTCTGGAAGAGGCAGGAAAGGACCAATTATTAGAAGGCCAATGCCTACTAAATCTTGGAGGTTGTACTTGTAAAAAAATCTTTAACAGTTTGCATAGACTTGGCTTTTTCCTCCATCTTTTTAAGAACTTCTTCTGCCTTGTTGTCAAACACGTGGTCCTGATTTAAGGGAGCATCCAGTAATTTCACTTTAACATGATCTGGCAAGGATTGCTCCTTAAGCCAAGCATGCCTTTTAAGTACAGACCTAGTTACAGCAGCCCTGCAAGATGCCTCTAGTGAATCAAAGCCACATTGCAAAGTATGTTTACCAACTTGTTCAGCAGAATGCATTAAATGCTGTAAATCCTTATTTTCAGCACAATCAGGAATCAGCATAATTTTCTGTTTAAGCAATCCAATAATATGCTGCTGATACTTTAACATATGAAACTGGCAATTTAAGGCCCTAATGGCCAAAGTTGCATAAGTGTATACCTTCTTACCCCATCTATCCAGCGCCCTGGAGTCTCTATCAGAGGGGTAGGATTTTTGGCAGTAGTAGCTTCAATGCCCTTGGGTCCCTGTGAAATGGTTTCAGGATCCGCAGTAGGATTTTTACAAAGGAACTTGTGAGAGTCAGGAACCCTGTAATATCTATCAGGTTTTCTGGGAGTAGGAGGTAAAGAGTCAGGGGCCATGCTAGATTCAGAAAAGGCATCATCAACAATATCCAGTACAGGGGGATAGCTAAAGGCCTGTGCTGGGGCAGGAGTAAGAAATCCCTAAGCCTCTTTTTAGAATCAGAGAAATCCTGACTTTCCCAATTAAAATGCTCCCTGAGAGTATGCAAGGTTTCACCAAAAGAGAAATCCTCTGGGGGGGGGCAGAGTGAATAGAGTCCTCGACATCAGAATCCTCATCATTAGATAAGGGTAAATCCTGGTCATCAGAGGAAATATAAATTTCAGAATCCTGGTCAGAAGTATGATAAGCAAACTCAGTCCTAGGTCTCTAAGAGGGGGAAGGTTGGCTTCCCCTGATTAAAGTAATAAGGTCTTCAGCCATTCTTATCATTTGTTTTTTAGGCATAGAGGCCTGACCATGTGGTCTGGGCATCAGTTTTCTAGGCATGGTTCGAGTTTTAGGCCTTGAAGAAGAAGATGGTGTTGGTTTAATATGCAAGTCAGTAGGCCTGAATATACCCTCAGAAGCCGGTGCCTGCACAGCGGCTCTGGACCCATCCAAGGTAGAGACATCCACAGGTTCCACAGTTGAAGCATCTCGCGGCATACTGGACTCTGAATGGGTCTCAGTAGAGGCCTGAATATTTGAAGTAGCAGGTATCAGGGGCTGCAAAAGCTCCTCACTGAGTACCAACAAACTGGCGACTGGCTTAGGAGAAGCATAGTCAGCAGTTTTGGACCTTGGTGGCCTGTCTCTGTATTTATCTTTGAATTTTTTCAGAATATCGGTAGTCGGATGGCTTACCGAAGACATATCAGGATAATTAAACTGAGCACCAAATATTTAGAAGCAAAAATATACCGACGATGGATAGTTCGTGGTTTAAATAAGGCACAAAACCGACAGCGAGGTACGTCGTGGTCAGGGCCTAGGCAAGGAATACAGTACAAATGAAAATCTTTATGAGGTATTTGCTTTCCACAAGAAATGCAATTATTTACTTTTACTGACATCGGTTTAGAGCAAAAAAAGTTTCCCCAACGGGGTACTTAGCTTTTAGTTGAAGACAGGGTTGGGAGGGTGGCCTAATGGCTAAGGTGTTTGCCTTACAAACACAAAGTGCAGGGTTTGAGTCTCACAAAGGATAATTGGCTAGGCTTACAATGGCTCACAAGGGCAGTTAGCCTAGTATTAACCTATGAACTTCAGTTCTGAAACTCAAAAACGAAAATTTCAGGAGTCGACCGACTGGCACTTGCAAACTGCTTCTGCTTCAGGCACCGCACGGTGAGAAAGACTGGTGTAATGGCGTCGGCTGCATGTTTTATACCACTGACAACCTGATATCATGGAAGAAGAGACAGCAACTGACACAGGACCCAAGACTTTGTTAATCAGACCGACTGAGGGCTACTGCAAGGAGATAACCCAAATGTGATGACTGCAACAGTGAAACACGAAGAACATCAACAGATCCAGAACTGGGTCCAGAATCCAAGGACAGTGAATTAGAAGAGGCCATAGAAAGGGAAAACAGACTTTTCAAGGCCAGACGGGCACAATGAGGATTACTTTCCTTCTCAATCTTCTGGCTTTCTTCAAGAAGAGAGGAATCAGAGGGAAGGGGGGAGGCATAGAGTAGACCTGAGGGCTGGCTAATTGAGAAGGACAGCATCTCTCTCGGGTCTCCCCCTGAGGGGGAATTAGGGCAAAATAGCTACTGCACTTTTTGTTTTGGGATGATGCAAAGAGGTTGCAGCAAGGCTGGCCCCAACAATGTAAAATCTCCTTCACCACTCTGGGATAGACAGACCACTCATGAGGCAGAAGAATACATCTGCTCAGTTTGCCCACTATCACGTTTGGGCTCCCAGGGATGTACATTGCTATTAGAAAGTGGTTGGAGGATATCACCCATTGCCACACTCTGAGAGCTTCCCAAGGCAGGTGATATGATTTGGTTCTGCCCTGTTTGTTGATGTACCAGACCATTGACATGTTGTCTGACTGAATTGCAATAGTTCCCAGAGGAAGGACAGAGTGAAAGGCTTGCAAAGTTAAGAGCACTGCCCTCAATTCCAGGACATTGATATGCATGTTGGCCTGTATCTGGGACCAAGTGCCCTGGACTTTTTTTCCCAGATAATGCCCCCCCCCCCAGCCCATCTGGGAGGTGTCTGTGGTCACTATGGCCTTGGTCTGAGGAGGAACCAAGGGATGGCCCAAAATAATTTCCTTGGATTCCATCCACCAGGATAAGTCATTCTTGCAGTGGCTGGTGATAAGAAATTGGGTACATCATTGGGTAGGCTAGGAAGGGCCAATGGGATGCTAGAATCCACTGTAGCATCCACATGTCGAATCTTGCTAGGGGAACCATGGTAATAGTTGCTACCATGGACCATTGGAGGACTAGAAGTACAGGAGCCTTGTCTTTGGAGAGAATGGCTTGTATTTAGGATTTTATCTTCTGTAGCCTGTGAAGATGAAGGGAAGCTACACAAGAGATGGTATTCAGATGAGCTCCTATGAACTATAGATCTTGAGTGGGATTTAGCTGAGATTTTGATTGATTCACTGTAATGCCCAGATGAGTGAACACGTGCAGAATGAAGTATGTTGCTTGAAGCAGTAGATGACTGGTGGGAGCAGTGATGAGCCAGTCATCTAGATAAGGAAACTCCCAGAATCTGTGCCATCTCAAGTGAGCTGTTACTGCTGCCAGACACTTGGTGAACACCATGGGGGCTTTGAAGAGACCAAAGGTCAGCACTCTGAACTGAAAATGACTGGCTCATAGCCAAAAGCGGAGGAACCTTCTGGAGTGTTTGTCCATTTTTATGTGGTAATACATCTCCTGAAGTTCTAGAGTGCACATCCAATTGTTTTCCTCTAGAAAAGGAAGTACAGCCTGAACTGTGACCATCCAGAATTTTGCTTGCTAAACAAACTTGTTCAGAAGGCTGAGATCTAATATTGTCTCAAGTCCCCTGTCTTCTATGACACCACAAAGAACCTTGAGTAAAATCTGGAATCTATCTGGTCTGGTGAGACTTCTTGGATGACTCTTTTTTTTCTAGCAGCTTCAGAATCTCTAAGGCTGCTTGGTATCTCTAATTGGGTGGAACATCAGGGAGACTTCATTTTGATCTCAGAAAAAGAGTGAAGGGGACATGGTAACCTCTGTCAAAGATCCTCTGCACCCAAGCATCTGAAGTTATTTGTCACCAGGCTTTTGAGTCCAGTGAAAATTTTCCCCTGTCTGCTTCCAGAGGTAAGCAATCGGGCCCCCTTCCAGGAGCACTGGTAGGATTGTCTAGAGAAAGAATTTCTAGACCCTTGATTTTGCAGGCCACCTCTGCCTCGGGGTCAGCATCTTCCATTAGAGCTCCCCCCTTTGCCCCAAGGGGAGCCTCCACCACATGTGTCCTGAAAAGGCCCTTGGGATTTTCTGAACCTTATTTTACCACTCCTCTGCTTCCCAGAGTAGGAACATTAGGGAGCAGAAAAACATATGCCCACTGCAGATAGGGTCTTTCCATACTTCTCACACCTGGGTAGAGTTTCTTTGACTTTGAGGCCGAATGAAGAAGATCTGTCAAAGGAAGCATTGACGAGGGAAGAATTGAATGGCTCCGCAAACTCACACAAGTGCATCCAGGCTTGTCATCTTATGGCAACACCTGAAATGGCTGCTTTGGTCACCCTTTTGGCTGCACGTGCAATGAACCTCATAGACGAGTTGGAAATAGACTCCAGGATGGCTAGCTGGGAGGCCACTTTATCCTGGAACCCCCCTCAGACACAGCTCCTGCTATGGTATCTGATAGCCCCTTGATCAGGTCCCTCTGGAGCTCAGTGAGATGTGCCATAAAATTCAAAGACCTTAATGTGAAGGTCAATGAAGTGTATACCTTCATTCCGAATCTGTCCATAGCACTGAACTCTCGGTTGGGGGGATGAACACAGGAACTCTCTTCAGCTAGTTCCTTTTTGGTGGCCGCCACCACCACCACAGCATCTACTGCTAACCCCTTTGTCCAGTGCTGGTGGTCCTCTGGAGCAGATAGTATTTTTTCAGGTCTGCAGGGAATTGGTTCTAAAGAATCAGGAGCCTTCCAAGGCTGCTGTGTAATCAATTTAATAAAATCATCAGTGGGAGGGGTCACCGAAGAAGTAGTTGGGTGAGCACACCAACTCCTCAGAGTTAGGGTCTCTGGGCTTCCAGTTACCCCTCTGTTTCAGAATCTGTAGGATGTGTCTGAAGGAGACATCTTCCAGGGGATACCAGGAAGAACCCTCCCCATCATCGACGTCTGTGTCTTCTGTGACCGATTTCTCAGGGCAATCTAAATATTTGCTCTTACACTTCTTTTTCTGGGGTGACTCCTCAGTTGGAATCTCTGAGGAGGTCTCAGAATAAGAAGGGCCCTGTGCAGGGGGATCTTGCAGCCTAAGTGTCTGCTGTCCAGGTGTGGAGGTTGGTGGCAGCTCTGGGCAAGAAGGAGTCTTAGGATAAAACTCTGACACAGAAGGGGCCAGCTGACAGCCTGCAGAGACCAATGCTCTCTCCATTACCTGAAAGGCAGGCCCCCCCCCAAAAAAGGGATGGGAGCCCAGAACCAAAAAAGACAACCTTGGAACTGAGGTCACACCTTGCTCCTAGAGACCCACACCCAAAGCAGGAGCTGAGGAAGAGCCCATAGCTGCTGAGGTTCCCAGAGTCAAAAGCAACTCCAAATAAAAAGCTGGAACCAATCCAAAACTCTCGGACTTGGCAGCGGAGCCACGGCCCCAGAAGACCGTGAGTTCCAAAGAAACTGAAGAAGTCAGGGCAGCTCCTCAAACCAAAGGGGGGAAGGCTGCCAGCACCAGAGCAGCTAGAACTGGAGGGATTGGAGAGGGAAGCTCTAAGCCTTCCAAGCAGGTTACAGGAGAAAGATTTGGTGGAGTCCTGGGAAAGAAGGAGGAGATAGAAAGATCCCTGGCTACTAGGAGCTGATCCACCAACCTCACATTGTCTACTTCAGTGAGACTCCTGGAGGAACAGACAGATAATCCTGAAGGGGATTCTGATCTTTCAAGGAAAGGATTGGGAAGCTGCCCCACAAAGGGGTCAATAGACTGTGAATACCTTATCCTGGGTGTGAAAATTATGCCTGATTTCAGCACCAATGGAGGATCCAGTGTCTGCATAGGTACAGCAGGAGAGGTCAGCACCGACCAGGAAACTGAAGATGTTGGTACCAAAGAGACTGGCACCGAGGTTTGTGGTGTCATAGTAGACAGTGCAGAGGAGGGTTGTCTGTTCAGAACCTTAGCCTTCAGTTCCACCGAAGTGGTGGGAGCTGAAGGCTTATGTTTTTTTGCCCAAGTATCGAATGAGACGTCAGCACCAAGCAACATTTCTTGGTTCTAAAGTCTGATTTCGAGGGTGACATGCTGGCCTTGTACAAAGCTTCCTCGAAAGAAGACTTAATTAGCCCTTTTAATATTAATTTGTTTCTACGTACACCCAAAGCCTGGCTGCTGAAGGCCTGGCAAACAGTACATTCCTGGTCCAGATGAGCTGGGCCCAAACAATATACACAGGAAGAGTGCCCATCAGAGTTGGGCATCTTCCGTCCACAATCTTGACACTGTTTAAAGCCCGTGGATGAAAGATGTCTTTTGATTTCTCAGCCATGTTGACAGATGCCAAAAAAGAAAGCAGTGGTCAACAGGCAGCAAACACACTCACACACACAACAGAGACAGCACGAAAAACAGCCAACAATGGTAGATTAAGGTTACCCAAGAAGTAGATAAAGGGAAAGATATTACCAACTGTGGTAGGAGACAGCTACCTTAGGAGGTAGAGAAAGAGAGGGAGAGGTACTACCAATGATGATAGAGGCAGAATACTGTATGGTAGGGAAAAAACACTCGACCAGAAAGTGGGTGGAAGAGATAAAGAATATACACACACACACACACACACATATATATATATATATATATATATATATATATATATATATACACACACACACATATATATATATATATATATATATATATATATATATATACACACACACATATATATATATATATATATATATATATATATATATACACACACACACACACACACACACATATATATATATATATATATATATATATATATATATATATATATATATATATATTCCCTAGGAAAGTATTTGGTGTTCTGCAGCTTCGCTATTTCCAGCGTTCGCTCTAATGGGTTCGATATTATAATATTCAAAGTTGTAAGACTTCGATGTAATATAGACCCGTTTTGGGTGGCTTTGGAAGGTTGGAACAGGAGAAGTTTTGTCTTACTTGGGTTGAGTAGCAGCTGAGCATTGGATAGCCAGCTTTCTACAGAAGAGAATGACTCCTGTGTGATTTGTTGTAGTTCTGGTAGAGTGGGGGCAGAGCAGATGAGAGTATAGTCATCTGCATACTGTATAAGAGATGCTTGTGTGGTGGCAGTATGTAGGTTGTTAGTGAAAAGTGAGAATAGCAGAGGGCCATGGATAGACCCTTGGGGAACTCCGAGAGTAACTGGGAGGCAAGGTGATAGGTTATCGTTCCAGATTACTGACTGCTGGCATCCATGTAGATAGCTGTGGAACCAGTTGCAGGCTGATTGTGAGAAGGAGAGGTTGGGGAGAGTAGAGAGTAGTAGCTCATGAGATACCATGTCAAAGGCCTTTGAGAGATCTAGAAATATGGCAATAGAAAAGAAGCCATTGTTTTTGTGATGAAGTATAGTGTTGGTGAAGGAGAGCAGAGCGGAGGTAGTGCTGTGATATGGCCTGAAACCATGTTGGGTTTTGGAGAGGAGATTATTAGCTAGGAGGCAGTTGGAGACCTGGGTTTTGATACATTTTTCAAGCATCTTGGAGAGAGGGGAGAGGATAGCAATGGGGCAGTAATTGGAGAGGTCAGTGGTGGGGGTGCCTTTGTGGAGGGGAATGATGTGGGATATTTTCCATATCGAGGGAACATAGCCTTCTGTTATGGAACGGTTGCTTAGAATTGAAATTGGGTAGGCTAGTGTATCAGCTGCAATTTTCAAGTATTCAGAGGGGGGTTGTCAGCTGCGAGTTTGGTGGGTTTAAGTTTTGACAATAGTCTTTTTATGCTGGAGGTAGGTACTGAGGTGAAGAAGAAAAGAAGAATGGGGTCTTTAGGGTTAGGAGTTGGGGGGCTGTTGTAGGGAAGTGTTTTTTTAGAGATGTTATAGTTTCAGTGAAGTGTTTGTTGAAGGATTCAGCAATACTGCTGGAGGAGGGGGGGGAATGGATGGCTGGGGGGTATCAACCTTCCCTGGGTGGAGGATAGTGTTAATAGTGGACCAGAATTGCTTAGGGTTTGGCTGGTAGAGTCAGAGCTATGACTGCTGGAAGGGAGCTGAGAAAAAATGGACATGGATTTGTTAGTTGTATGGATTAAATCACATGCAGCAATCCGGCACCATACAGTTAGAGAAGACTGGAGAGGAAACTAAGCTGTAACCAGTGATGTGCTGCGACAAACTAAGGTCACACTGTGTTAACAAATTTACATAGGTGTTGACAAAAGTTAACATACATAAGTTAGATTTGTTTTCCACTTCTGTGCGCTAATTCATTGTTCAACCATGAAGGACTGTTGATATTCCTGGTAGTTGGTAGGAGATTTCTTATTTTTGGAGCAAAAATGTGGTTAAGACCTAAAATAAAGGAGACGGGGGAAATGATTATAATTAGATACTGATCATGCTTTCTATGACACCCACTTAATGAAGGTGTGGGAGCTAAAGAGTATGAAACGTTTGTTAACTAAAGGGTAAGGAAAGTAGGAAACTGAGGAGGAAGTAGAGTTTGGCAATAAAAGAGGAAGTAAAGCTAGATAAATGAAGAGGAGTAAGAGCAGAAGCTGTTAGTGAAGCAACAATACAGCATTTCAATATACAGTAAACAAATAAGTCATTCTACTGAGACTGGCAGTGTATCCATCCTGCGAAACACTTTATAAAAGCAAATGTAAACCATACAGGTACCTCACTTTACTGATATGAGAAGTTAACTCTGTGGGATACTAGATAAGCAAATACAACAGTTTTTATAGTTCTTTTTGGTTTCTTTCTATATGTAGATGCAGATGCGTTTAAGGCAGTTCTATCTGGCATACATTAATCAATTCTATAGTACAGTCAAGGGCTATGTCCTACAACAGCGTGATTGCTCACCCCAGGTATGCACATTAACAAAAACAAATAGTCCAAGCAGTTGCTCCTATGAATTGAGATTACCACCCAAAATACATATAGGATAACCATTTGCTTACTTCAGAAGTACAGCAGTACTAAAGCATACACATTCTAGACTCTTAGCATAACCGAGCAAGGCTAGCTGTGCATATAAATCATTTGTCACTGGTATCATAAATAGGTAAAAATATGTAAATAGCCTGGGGTATTGCAGACAGTTAAAATCAACTTATGAAGGCTAGGCAGAAGGAAAATGGCTTATAGGCAATAAAAGGTAATTCACAATATTAATCTACCTGGATACTAAGAAACCACCTAGTAAATGCTCGCACATCACCGGAGTAGCTAGGGTAAATATAGTGCTGAACGCCAAAGAGTGGTTTTCAGATAGTGCAAGGCATTATGGGAGGTAGGAAAGTAGTGAAATACAATAGGTGGTTTGGAGGCAAACGTACACAGTGGGTAACTGGAGACCAGATCTTAGTACAATTCCTCACTGGACCCAGGTTGCGGTTGCGTTTGGAGCTAGAGAAACAATCTGTAAGATTTTCAGCAAGCTTACTTTATGTTTGATCCTGTTTACCTAAGTCTGGTCAAAGTAGTATTTTTCAGCAGGGAGTTCCACAATAACAGGTGATTAGGGTGAATGCTTGGTTTAGCTGAGTGCTACAAATTTGATGTTATTGTTGCTGCCCAAGACAGAGAATTTATTGTGCAAAGAGGGAGGAGGGCTATGGTTGCTGGAAGGGAGCTGAGAGAAAATGGACATGGACTTGTTAGCTGTATGGATTAAATCACCTGCAGCAATCTGGTGCTATACAGTTAGACTGGAGAGGAAACCAAGCTTAAAAAAACTTTAGAGCTGCTGAACCAGTACAGTGTGATTTGTGCACTGATATTCTGAGCCACTTCTTGTTAATTTTAGTTCTACAATGAAACAAAAAGGTGCTGTATGGGCTGAGGGTAGGCTGTTACAGGGATTACTCAGGATGTTCCTAGTAAAAGAAACCTTTTAAAACACAATTTTAACAATGAAATGAGTGCACACATACAGTTCCTAATATCTTGAAAAACATTAATAACTAGAAAATTAAGTAATATGTGTGTGTGTGCATGGACTTTCATACTTTATCAGGTTTAGTAAAACACTGTGTAGGAGTAAGACTTAATCTGACTCATAAGGTAGTTTTGGAAGAGATTTTCCATAGGTTTTACAGCTATTGGCATGTTGGTTTGTGAATTTCAGGAGCTCAAAGGTGATATGGAGATCAGAAAACATCTTTTTTTCCTAGAAATGCATTTGAAGGGGACAATAAGATCACAGAAAGCTTTCCTTGATTCCATTAAATAATTTACGGTTCTTGGGAGGGCCTTTCCCTCTCCTCTCTTCTTTTTAACATATCTCCCACACACCATTCTAGAATTAAATATGTAAACCTATCTCTATCTTGCAATACAAATCATACTTCAGCTTCTTCCCAGTTAAGTACTTTATTCATTTTAATGAGATTTTCACAGAAACATCTTCCTCTTTGCAGCTTCCCGGGCCACAGCCATTGATTTACAGTCACTATCTTGTTCATCCTGTGGGAGGCAACCACTCTGCCCATTGTCTTAGTCTGTTATGTGCTAATAACTGGACTATAATCTGCTTCACGTAATGTTAAATGTATGTCTTGTGAGTCTCTCAAACAAACTTCCCAAAGCCCCCTTTCTTGGGTTGCACTTATCCTATAGATCCCCAGGAACACACATTTGTCTTTAGCCTTGTTTGCATTATTCTTATATAATATTTAGAAGCTCAACTTGTGCAGCTTTGTGATATTCTAAGTCAGGTAGCCTAATCAGAAGTTCTGTTTTCTCTTTTATAATTTGTTCCCTTTTATTACCTCATATAATTTCCTTTAATTCTTTATGTAGTTTGCTCCAGGTTTTCCTTGGTGGTAAAAAACAGTAAGCTTGACTGAGATTAAAGAGACCAAGTACATTTTTATAGGCAATATTTTACTGTATAAATCCATCTGCATTAATTTCCAGATTCTAATCTTTGCCAATATTTTAAGTTGTTTCTGTCTGCATGTCAATAACTGCTGTGTTTACTGTCTCACTAAGCCATATGCCAAAATATTCCATTCTCTTGTGTCCCCAAAAAGAGGGATAGTTTTGTACTAATTCATGAGTAGGCACATAATTTAGGACTATCACCTTAGTTTTCAATTCATTACTTTTATACCATGAGATGTTCCCAAACCTGTTCAGTCCCATGAACAATATCTATATCTTTCTCTGGGTCTGTCATGTATAAGATAACGTCATCCGCAAATAATGTAGGCTTTTCTTCCATATTTTCTCATCTATAACCTGCAATTTTAGGTTCCCTTATCTCTTGTGCCAATGTTCCAAATTAGTGCAAACTAGAGGGTGGACAGGGTACATCCCTGTCTTGTTCTCTCATTATCAGAAACTCCTTTGAGATTCTACCATTACATTTCAGTCTTGCCCTCACATTTACATGGAAGTTAAATGCTGCTGTAATTCTTTAGTTTGGGAAGCCATGTGTTTGCAATATGTCCTGTAAGAATCCCTAGCTTACCTTATCAAATGCCTTTTCTGCATTGAGATCCACCATTAACAGCTCAACACCCTATTTCTGTGCATCATCCACCAGCATCAAAGTTTTAAGAATATTGTTGAAGGTTTGCCCCCCCCCCCCCCAACAATTCCACATTGATCTAGGTTTATAATTTTTGGTAAAATGGTAGCTAGCATTATCGCTAGAATACTTGTGAATATTTTAGAATTCTGATTTCAAATGGAAATAGGTCTACATGACTGAGGGTCCATCAAGTCCCTTCCTTTTTAGGTACTGTTATCATAATGGCAACATTTCATGGGGAGAAATAGGTCCATCTTGCAGTATATCATTAAGTAGCTTTTCCCATATTTTTATTGCTTCCTTCTTGATAACTTACCAAATCTCTACTGGAATATCATCTCCTCCTAGTGTATTCCCAGCTTTTGACTATGCATACTTTCCTCTATTTTCTCTGCAGTTTTTTCTCTTATTAACCTGTTTGCATCTTCCTCACCAAGGGAGGTCAAGCCTCCCATTTCTAAATATTGCTTCCTTTCCTATACTTCACTCTCAATTTCCTCATTCCCTTCTGCATAACTTACTGAAATATGCAGTTATTACTTGCAGTATGCTACCTGGGTCTAACTCCACTTTTCTCATATCTGGATTTCTTAATTTTGGAATACTTTTTTCTACTTTTTGCTGCCTCAGGACTTGAGAGCTAACAGTTTATTTCCTTTTGGAATGTTCTCAAAAATTAAACATTTTCATTTATCCCTCCTAAGTGCATACACATTCTCCAGACATTCCACTATATTCTTCTTTAATGTGTCTAACTGTTGTTCCAAATCCAATATTACCCCCATTGTTTCTCCTGTAATTCCTTATTTCCTGCTGTCTACCTCCACTTGACAGTTTACTTTTGCTTTATATTTGTTCTATGTCATGCCTACTTTCTTCACTTTTCTCTGGTAGTTCAAGGATACCTTACATCAAACATTTTATAATCCAACCTTTCTGTATTTGTTTCAACAAATATGTTGTAAGATGCCAGTGTGTTTTACTACATTTACTTTTCCTGTGATTTGTTACAATATAAACCTATGCATGATCTGCTACAGTAATGGTTTGAGTTTGTATCTGTTTTATTAAATGTTCATGCTCCTTTGTAATATAGCACCTGTCTATTCAAGCTAACATACGGTATCTTCCACAGTAAAAAGAAAAATTCATTATTACTTGATCTTGTCCTTTTTCCATTACATCTACAAAGCAAAAAGTGTTAACATATTTTCCAAAATAAGTTCCTGCTCTTGTAGAAGAAAATTGCTTTGGTCCTCCCATTACATCCCTTGTATCTGTTATCAAACTCCAGTCTCTCCCTATTATTATTAACCCCTCTTTAAATTCAGTGTAAATCGTCATTATAGGTTTTTGTTTCTTACCATTTAGTTCTAGTAGGGATATACAAGGATGCTATTGCAATATTTTGCCCTAGCCATATCCCTTTGATTAAAAAAAAGATTATTTCTATGTTACCTGCTCTTTCCTCCTGTATTCTAATTTGTATGCCTTTTTTCATCAGAATTAGGCTATCGCTTTTTCTTTCTGTTTGTACACCTGAACTAAAACCTAAGATCCCACTTGACTTTATAAATTCTTTGTATTCCTCTGGGTGCAAGTCTGTCTCCTGCAAAAATGCTATCTCTACTCCCCCCTTTGACAAATATGATAACACCCTTCCGTTTTTACTCTCCCCATCAGTCCATTAACATTCCAGGACAATAGTTTCTGAGTTCCATCACATTTAGACAAAGTCATAATTATTCCTCCAAAGTCCATAAAGTGTCCACTTAAAATTACCCATACAGGTGTCAAATTTGCATTTCCCTTGGGTGAGGTTAAATTATTAGCTAGCTTTTCAAAGTCATCTTTAATGATGTTTTGCATATTTAAGGGCAATACAACAAAATATTTAACTACCAAACTTTCACTACAACTAACCATACACATTGTTGCATACATTATGCATATCTGAGCCAAGCAACCACAAGCCAGTAATACATGTGTGAACTGACACTTCATATTGCAAAAGTCTGAAGCCAACATGGTACTGCCCCAACCATTTTTAATTCACTCAGTGGTCTACCATCTCATTTTCCCCTTCTCTGCCTCTCACCATCCCCAGAACTTGCTATTCCCTCACCATCTCTTTAGTCAGCTAGGTACTGCAATCTTCCATTGACTGAAGTGATCTGCCCAGTTTATCTATTCCAAAGTCACTCTTATAGCTCTACCTGCATTTGACATTATCATGACAAAGGGAAGCACCTTTACTTCAGACAACTTACAGGATTGGTAGGTATGTTACCCCACCCCTAGCCTTAATGAATAAGCTAACACCTTTACCCCTGCCCCCCTTCAAACTGAAGTTTCCTTGTCAACAACCCTTGTCAAAACACCATTCCGTAACAGTCATTTCTTCCCCTTTAAACATGTGATAAATTTTAAGTTGAACTTCATATTTAATGTTTAACACCTCCCATATGTATTAATCAACTATTTTGAAATATTTCTATTTTAATTTTAATATTCCCTTCTTTCCTTTTTACACAGTTTCCCTCAACTCTGGTATGCAATCCTATAATGAACGAGAGATGGGAAAATAAAATGTCCATCATAAATCTTTCAACAACTAGATAAATGGATTTACAAGTGAAAGGCAGTCAAATAGTCCAGAAATAGCCTAAATTACTGTAATACCATCTCTGCTTGCCCTTCACACACACATGCTTTTTACTGATCCTCCTTTACATCCATTTCTGGCAATGTCAGGGTGGTACTGGGTTGTTCTGTTTCACCAATCTTTTTGGTGAATTCTCTCATGCCCTTCAACCTCTCTTGAATCCTTCTTTGGAACACTGGAAAGGCCTTTAACAGCTGTCTGCCTCTGGGTAATCTGGGCAGATTATTCAAGATGGATTGTCTTCTTCTCCATGTATCTGCTGTTTTTTCTTCGCTTCCTCCTATTTATTCCTTAATTCTTCCTTGCTAAATTTGGATCAAAGTATGTTTTGGTCCTGTTTAGGTAAAATATTTTATTCAAGGCTGCCACATAAAACAGTTTAAATTTCAATCCCAGCTCTTTACATTGCTTAAAACAAGGAATGAAATCATTTGTTTGCATTTGTGTCTTAAGTGAGTAGTCATTATCAACAAAGACTCCCAACTCACCCATCGTTAAGATTGTCCCTCTTTTTCCACAGGTTCAAAAGAATCTTCTCTTTAAGCAAGTAGGATTTAATCAGAAGGGGAGCTCACCATGTGACAGCCCCCAAGGCTGAGTGAGGCTGACTGCCCCTGTCAGGCAGGATGAGTGGACACAGTTACAGATTCCACGGGAGGCTAGGATGAAACTGAGTGAGATGGAGACACCTCTTATCAAGATCTGGAGTGAACCCTCTCAAAAGCCTTAGAAGGCAAAGTTGAGACTGGGGCAGAAGTTGTACCTCCCCAACCAGAAGAAGACAGAGATGGAACATCCCCATCTCCAATCTGACTCAGCTCAGATACTGACAATGGTGCCAAGCTGTCCAGAGGAACACTGAGGAAGCACAGCAGTCTTGATTAATGGGATTTTCACTAAAAATGCTTTTTATTTAAACAACTGTATCCCTAAAACAAACATACAATATATTACATATATTATATACATATATGAGTATGTTATTAATAGTTAATATGCTATTACGTCAGTCTACATTACATTAATGTTGGCACGATGACTAAATGCATAACTGAACAACTACATTAGAGAAGCTTCCCTGATAAAAGGCAAACTATACAATAAGTTATAGAAACTTCCCTGATAAAAATGAAAGCATACAGCTTCCATTTCCGAGCCCAGTCCCTCAATATGGGGGCTCTGCCATTGCATCCTAATGTATACATTCTAACTCCACAGTCACACAACTGTGAACACAAAGAAAATATCACTGGGAAATGCAAACTCATTGTTACACAATTGGCTTCTTCCTGGACTCGATAAAGAGTGCAATAGATTTCTTGGGAAAATAGTTGTTGACTAAAAAGAAGGTATGTTCTTACCATAATGTCCCATGTGTGTTGTCCATCTCATCCTTTATTCTCACTTGTGGGTCAGATCTGATGCGTTGGATCCATCTCAGCCATTTCTCCAGCTCGAGGTCTTCAGCAAAACTCATTATTTACCCATAGTTTCATAGGTTCATAGGTAGGTACTAGGCTATCTGCCCGAAGGCATTTATAAGCCTAGTCAGAATGTGTTGGCTTTCGCCGCCCCCTTAGATTAGTTCCCTGTGATTGACAACATCACATCTAAGCATTCACTGCCAGTGTGTGAGAATAAAGAATGACAAGGCAAAAAGAAGGACAGTAAAGGATGTGTAAAAAAAGCCAACGACAATGCAAGGTTACTACATGAATACTTCTGCTCAGTATTTATAATGGAAGATAAGAAAGATTTATCATTTTTTGTCTCCAAAAATGTGTGATATCCCACCAGTTTCACAAAAAGAAAAGTCAGAAAAAAGTTCCAGTAACCAGAGGTGGGTAAAACAATGGGGTCTAAAGGGATTCACCCCAAATTTCTTAAAAGACTGAGGGGAAAACTGCTAGTATCACTCACCAGCCTTACTATCAAATCAAAAGGAGAAGGTAACGATTTTGACAACTGTATGACTAGAAGCTGGCACAGAGAGTTAAGGCTGTGAGCTGTGGTACATGGTTTTATTCCCTCTGCCCTCATTTGCCTACCGCGTGACCTTGAGCAAGTCTGTTAGCCGCACATTGCACCTGGGTCATCCTTGAAAAGGGATTGTGTTGCCAGTGGCCCACCTGATTAACAAATGGGTATTATGATTACTATTATTATTATTATTATTATTATTATTATTATTATTATTATTATTATTATTATTATTATTATCATAACTGCAAAAAGTCATTTTCAGAATGGCAGGAAAAAGACAAAAGCTGAAAAATATTTATATGTCTTGGGGATAAAAGTGTAGAGTTACTGCTGAAGGAAAGACTTTTCCAAATGAGTAGGATCTACAGCAGCATGATTTATTGAAAGAAAATCATACCAAAGACATTTTGGTTGACTCAGTAACCATGGAAAGAGAAAAGAAAAAATATTGCAGAGATGGTGTGCTTAAATTTTAAGGAAACATTTCATGTAGTACCACAAAAACGTTACCAAACAAATTAGCCAATCATAAAGACCATCATAGGATAACAAAAACAGTAACACGATGACTAGAAAAAAGAACACATATTTTTACACTCATGAAAGAAAGTATGAAAGTATATGACCTAGTGAGATAACAAAGAGGTATATACTGGGACAGTAGCTTTACACACACACACACATACATATATATATATATATATATATATATATATATATATATATATATATATATATATATATATATATATGTGTGTGTGTATATATATATATATATATATATATATATATATATATATATGTATATATATATATATTATGGTACAGAAGGTCTACAAATAAATGAATGCCTTTTTTGTCTAATGAAACAAAGATGTGCAGCAGTGTATTTTTTTTAATTACTGTTTTGGCCCCCAGCACCTCATATCCATGCCGAGTCTACCAGCCATTCTCCTACCCCCCCCCCAGACTTACTCTGGTGTTGCTGTGGATCTTAAGGGTGTCCTGGGGGCTTGACCAACTATGCTACTATTTGTTTTTTTCTGTATTATATGCCACGCATTTTCCCTATCCCTGCTCCCCTACTCTTACTAGTCAAGTCCAAAGGCAACTTCTTTCTTTAGATCACCCCTTCCTTAGTAAGTGTCGCTCATCTGGGCAGGATAAAATAGACGAACATTTGTGGATTCATTTAAAGCAGCTTTATTACAACCAAACACATCAGAAATGAGGCTTAGTAACTTAAAGTTATAAACAGACTGACTACTACACTCATACATGTTAACTCTCTGGCTGTTCTCTCAAATTGGCACTGCCGCCTGCACATGCTCACTATTTACATGCATGTGCCTACACCTGTAAACGCTTCTTAAAGTTACATACACATGCTCTGTTCTACATCCTCCATCTTTGAGAAATAGATCATATACCAAATTACAGTATTCAATGACATGCAAATGACCTTTTGACATGCAATTATACACAACTAATTCTTTGACATGCAATCATGCAAAATTAGACACATATAAAACAATCATGTCCAGGATGCTGTGTACTTTACACTAGTTCTAGAAATACAGCCTGATGATGTAACATAAAAGTCAGAATTGGATCTAGCAACGGGGACTGTCTTCAAGAAATTTTCAACTCTGGGGACATCTGGGACATTATCAAGAAAGGGAATGGATACTGAGACATGTTCTTCGGTATTAACATTGTCAGGATTGCTCCGAGATCTAGAGTCTGTATCACAGATATGAGGCTGCAATATTGTTTCTGACACAAGAAGAAGATACCTGTGGTTTCACCTGTATTCTATACCCTCAGATTCCATTAAGAAGGATCTTGGCTCGACACGTGCCTCACTTGACCAAATCGATCAAAGCCTTTCACCATTTGCATCCTCACTGTCTCTCCTTCTTTTAACAGAAAAAGAAATCTGCTCATTTTATCATAACTGGACGTCTGAAAGGAATGCTTTTCAAAAAGTTGGACTTTGATTGCTTTGTTGTTTTTAGCATTAGGTGCCAACAAACTAGAACTGCTAGGCAAGGTTCTGGTTTGCCTAGATGGAAGTCACTGAGCAGGTGAGCCAAGTAGGTTGTCAAGGGGTATATTTCTGAGATTAAGTAAATTCAAGAAGATAATCAGTATTGTCATGCTTTGACCTCTTTAATATTTGCTTTGCACTCTGTACTGCACATTCAGCAAGACCACGATTGTGGGTATTCCAGACTACTAGTAACATGGATAAAGTTCCACTCTTTTGCAAATTTCTGAAACAATTGAGTGGTATACTGGGTACCGTTGTCAGAAATAACTGTGTGGACTACTATGGACTGAGAAATGACGTTTCATCTTAGTAATAACAGCACTGGATGAGGTAACAAATTGATCTCAAACCAGTTCAAATAAGAGTTACAAACACTAAGTTATGCTGATTGTTCCAATCAAATATGTCAGTGGGTACTGTTGACCAAGGTAGTTCAGGAATCTGTTGCAATCTGAACAAGCAGAAAGCACTTTATCAATATCCTTTGACAGAGAAGTCCAGAATACTAGTCCTCTCGCCCTTCTTTTGGTAGAATCGGAACCTGGGTGGCCATGATGCAAAATCTGAATGTATTCATGTTGTAAAGAAGTAGGAACAATAATGTTTGAAAATGATACCATCTTCCATCAGCATCTCATTTCTGTATGGAAAAAAAGGTTGGACTTCTGGCAGTACACAAGATTGCTTTGACGGCCATCCAGCATTGATGAAGTGGTTGAGCTTCTGCAAAATTGGATTAGTCTTTGTGTGATCTCTTAGCTCATCAAGTCTCGTGGTAGAAAAATTATGCACTTCCATGACATCAAAGTCAAAATTCTCTGCATCGAGCTTTTCTGTGGTATTTTTGGGTGATCTGGATAAGGTATCAACCAGATAAATAAGTTTGCCTTTTGTGTAGACCATTTTGAAATTATAGTTTTCTAATCTAAGCATCTTTCTTTGTAGTCTTGCTGGAGCGGTATGCATAGGCTTCTTTAAAATAGTGACTAGAGGTTGATAATCAGTTTTGATTTCGACAGCACGGCCATCAATATAATCATGGAACTTTGAACATGCGAACACAAATGCCAAAAGTTCCTTCTCAATTTGAGCATACTGCATCTCAGTTTGGGTAAGAGTTCCTGATGCATAGGCAACAGGTCTGCTCTCCTAAAGAATAACTGCACCAAGACCGAACTTTGAAGCATCACAGAAAAGAACTACAAGTTTCTGTCATGCTCTGCTTCACCATTACTTCCAATCATCCACTATTATAGCACACGGAAAGCCTGAAAAAATTTGTTCCATTGCATGCTGAAAGACTTCAGTGGCAGAATTTATTCCAAAAGGCATCCAGAGGAATCTGTATCTTCCAAATGGTGTGATGAATGTAGTCAGTAATGAAGATTTGTAATCAAGCATTACTTGACAAAATGAATTCTTTGCATCTAAGACAGAAAAAACAGTGGCATTAGGCATGAGGGCAGCAACCTCCTCAACTGTACAAATATGCCTTGATCAAGTCTCTTGGGTCAATGCATATTCTGATTTCATCTGAACTTTTATTCTGAGCAGCAACCACAGAAGGCATGCATTCAGTTGGTTCTGTGACGGGACAAATCACACCTCACTGCACCATTTCGTCTAAATGAACTTTGTCCTGCATAGCTACTGGAACTCTCCTCATTGGTCTGACCACTGGACTGACCTCTGGGTCTACTTTCATGGAGTAAACAACTGGAAGTTTGACTAAACTGTCGTCGAAAACAGCATACTCTGAGAAAGTAGCATCACTGAAGCTGGAACTGGGACATGTGCTTACATGATGCACTTCTTTGGTAAAAAAAAGTAATTTAATTCTCAAACTGTCTCTGAGACCTAATAATGACTGCACAGGTCTTCTGACTACACAAATTTGCAAGCTGTAACTGTTCTAGCCAAACAGCATGAAAGCACTACAGAGCCTTCGGTTTGAATCTCTTCACCTCCATAAGCAACAAGTTTCGCGCAGTTAGGCAAATTAAGTTCCTCACCAGCTCACTCTTGCAAATGTTTCTGCTGACATCACATTACACTTTGAACTAGTGTCTACTTTGAGCTCTGTGGGTTTACCATTGATCAGGACAGTACAAAATACTTCACTCTTTGCCAACAAATCTACTGCATTAACCTTTTCACTGACCACTGATACACCAGCTACACAGAAAGTAGGGTTGCAGCTTTCCACATGATCAGCTTGCTTATTTGAGTGACTTTTCTTAATAACTGAATGAGGCTTGCTTAACTTACAAAACTTTTGAAAGTGGTTCCATTTTTTACATTTATGGCATTGCAGACCAAATGCTAAGCACTTCTCTCTTTGAGACTCGACTGGCACCACAATTACGACAGTTAACAATAGGACTTGACTTGGATTTTGCTGACTCACCCTTATACTGCACTGAGCATATCCATTTTGTAGAGCTAGTCTTGGAACTTGCTAGAAAGTTATGAGTCCTCCCTGAGAATCCCGCAGGAGGTGCAGCTGCCATGTGCTTAGGCCTGCTTCTGCTTGCCACATGCTGCATGTAAGGTTGCCACCCGTCCCGTTGTCAGCGGGACACTCATGGGTTAAGCCACCTTATCCCTTTGCCCGCTGTATCAAGTAGTGGGGCCTGAAAAGTCCCGCTTTTGCGATTGCACTGAATTGCCATGGAAAAGTCACAATTACTTCCGGCTTTTTCACGGCAATTCAGTTACGTCACCAACCCGGACCTGCAGGCAAAGCTGCTGCCTGTTAGGTCCGGGTGCTTTAATTCATGCAGCAATTGGTTACAATTCACGAACGGGGTGGGGATTGGAGCAGGAAGAGCTCTGCAAAGATTGCGGCTGTAGAAGCGTTTTGTTTTAAGTGCTTCTACAGCCGCTAAAAAAATGACGGAGACTTTTTTTTTTTTATAACAAGCGATCCAGCCAGCCAGCCATCCTCCTCCATCCATCCAGCCATCCTCCTCCAGCCAGCCAGCCAGCCACCCTCCTCCGGCCAGCCATTCTCCTCCTCCATCCAGCCAGCCAGCCATCCTCCTCCTCCATCCATCCATCCAGCCATCCTCCAGCCAGCCAACTTCCTCCTCCATCCAGCCAGCCAGCCAGCCATCCTCCTCCATCCAGCCAGCCAGCCAGCCTCCTCCATCCATCCATCCATGCAGCCAGCCATCCATCCATTCATGCAACCAGTCATCCAGCCATCAAGCCATCCATCCAGCAGCTACTCCCACCAACCAGCTAGCCACTCCAGCCAGCCATCCATCCAGCCCCCAGCCATTCATGCAGCCAGACATCCATCCATTCATGCAGCCAGCCATCCAACCAGCCATGCATCCATTCATTCAGCCATCAATCCACCAAGCCATCCATCCAGCTGCTACTCCCACCAACCAGCTAGCCACTCCAGCAGCCATCCGTCGTACTCATAACAGCATTTCCTTCACCACTCTGGTGGTGACATCACGGTAGAGGGTGTGGCCAGTGCCATATTGGCCACATCCCCATGTCCCACTTTGGCCAGCTTAAAAGGTGGCAACCCTAACTGCATGCTGTCTATGCTTGCTCTAGAGGCTGCTGAAACTAAACTCTTATCACTTGTAAGCATATTTGTGTGCCTTTCGGTGAGCTCATGGATTTGACAAATCTCTGCAGCTTTGCTCAACGTTAAATCACTGTCATAAAGCAAAATCTTTCTCACTGCATCATTATTAACAATGTTGGGAGGGTGGCCTAATGGTTAAGGTGTTTGCCTTGCAAATTCAAGATACAGGGTTTGAGTCTCATGGGGGATAATTGGCTAGGCTTAAAATGGCTCGCAGGGGCAGTTAGCCTAGTACTAATCTATGAACCTATGAACCACACACAAGCCTGTCCTTTATTAACTCATCTTTCAAATCACCAAATCTGCATGTTTTAGCCTTATTTATCAAGTCAGTGATATAAGCTGCAAAAGTTTCACCTGGCTTTTGGTCTCTTGTATAAAATAGGTGCCTCTCTTGTCTGGAGGTTGCACATTTCTCCAAATTTACATTTCAAGCACTCATGGTCTTATCTTGACTCAGCTGGTAGAATATGGCAGTTTCGCCCCTCTCCTGCATATACTGCTAGTGCATACACAAATAAACACTCTCTCTCAATGGCCTCTGACCCAGCTAAGTTAAGCAAAATAACTGCCTTTGTACATGCATCTTTGTCAGGAAAAACCTACTTGTATGAAAATATCACATTCCTGCTCAAATACTCCCTAATTCTCTGCAATATTATGATCAAACACAAGTGGACTGGGTCTGCACAATGTCTCTGCCATAATCAACACACAGTAGTGAAGGTACTTAAAATTATGTATGAACACACACACACACATATATACATATGCCAGAACTTGTAGTTAAGCCCAAGAGCACAATAGACTCTTTGAAACAACTGCACTTTGCAAAATAAGTCTGTAGCACAAGAATACTTTAAAATCACTGTACTTTGCGAAATCACTCCTTATCAGTGTAAGAAATACTTTGAAATGACTGTACTTTGCAAATAAACTGTACACAGCTCAAGAACCTTTCAAACTGGCTGTGCTTTGCAAAATAACTCTGTACAGTGTAAAAACATGTTGAAATGGCGGCACTCTGAATAAATGCACACAGCACAAGAAACTTTTTGAAATGGCTGTACTTTGACTGCACTTTGCAATACAACTGTACTTAGCACACAGCCAACTCGTTGAAATAATTGCACCGCAATAAAGCACATAGTTTGCAAACACTTTGCACACTGAGATACTTCGACCAACTCTAGTTATGCTTTGAATGGCTTTGGTCAATGTGAAATAGTAGTTTATGCCCAAATCTTTTACTAAAAAAACATGTAGCTGCCTTGCTCTTTAAGCTTATTATGCCCATTTAACCTCTTACCATGTCTTGTGCTCATTTTACTTTAAACATGCTAGTTATGGAAATCAAAGGTAATTCTGAGACCCATGTAAGTGTTTCTGATAGTTTTATCAAATATTGTGGTTTTGAACATTTTGTTTAATTAATAATGCATTTCGTGCTTTCCGTTTGATTAATAATGCGCCTTGTGCCTTACGAATGCTCCGTTTCATTTTCTTTACAAAATAAATAATTTGTGCAAGTTTTGGTTGCCTTAAGTTCATTTATGGCCCATTTTGATCATTTGAGCACTATCACCCAACCTGCTCAATGTACCTTCACTGGCAACTCTGTACCTCATGGCTTGAAGAAGTTGTACTCTCAATCCCAGTTCTGACACTGTGTCTCTTATCTGGTCAGGATAAAACAGACAAACAGTTGTGGGTTCATTTCAAGCAGCTTTATTACAAACACGTCAGGAATGAGGCTTAGTAACTTAAACTTAAATAAACCTATAAACAGACTGACTACTACACTCATACATGTTAACACTCTGGCTGTACTCTCAAAATGGCACTGCTGCCTGCACATGCTCACTATTTATATGCAGGGTGCCTACATCTGGAAATGCTTCTTAAAGTTACATACACACGCTCTGCTCTACAGGAAGCATTGCCAATAAGCACCCACCCCCTCCCTGCTGCTCCATCAGTTGTCCAGACCGTTACTCAAACCCAAGTCAGCTGGGTTGTCATTAGGGCTTTACATATCTACACCACTGGTGTGGTAAGACACGTAGCACTATTGTACAAAAGAAGGTATAAACATGATGAAAAAGGATTGTAAAATGGGAAGACTGACCTTAATTATTGCACACTAATTGCACTGGAATCAAATGTTAAACAATGCACATGGAAAACAATAATTCAAGGAAGAAGCACTCAATGGATAGCTAAGCAGAAATAATTACAAATGTGAAAACTGACATACAGTAGTCATAACAAATTATCTAAAGAAAGCATGATACGTAAGCAAGGAATATAACGAAGCAACAATGCAGGCCATATGGATAATAGGAAGCAGAGGAGGCCACATAGTATAAAAGTTTTTGTTTTTCTTTTTTAGCCACATGTTGAGACAATATGCACTACATTCTGGAAGCTTATTCTTCTTCACAAGGATTTAGGCAGGACAGATGCAGTTCAGGGAATTACTACAAATACTGAAGTTTCAGCGTTTCTGGACAGTCTCAAAGAAAGAAGGTAAACAGAGCTTTGACAACAATAAAATGTATGTACTTTAGAGGAATGCATAGTGTCCAGGGTGTTTTCATATTTTAGAACCAGAAATACAGGACAACAATTTGAACATACAAGGTAGATAGGCTAGGCACACAGAAAGGATGGGGGATGATAAGACTAGCCTTGATGGAGAGGCTGCAAGTCAAAAATGATGGATTCCAGACTGCATTAGTGAGTTTTAAGACATTTCTTATGAGCTGTGAAAAAAATGACTGCTTATTAAATAGGATCTACAGCTTACCTAATATGTATGAAAACGGGTGGACTGGATAGGGCAGGAAGTCATTTTCTGCCATAAAAATCTATGTTTCTATGTTTAGTAAGCCCTAATTAGGATTATCTATAACACAAAATAGGAGTACAATGGAATCTTGCCTTTCTTCTACACACAAAATGAACAGCAATAAATCTGAGGTGTAATGCCCTCCTAATTTATTACCTCTGTGTTCATCTACTCCACATACTGACTTACTCTGTATTTAGCATAGCTCCATGACAGCACAGAATCTACTTGAGTGACTGATATGCCTCTAGTTGTGTAGGCAACTATTTTTGGTCCGGACTTTAGTTTTATGAACAGGCCATGGTGGTGCAGCAGTTAGCATTTTCGCCTCACAGCAAGAGGATTTTTGGTTCGATTCTCGGCTGGAGAGCCTTCTGTGCAGAGTCTGCATGTCCTCCCTGCAGTCAACTGAATTTTAAAGACATGCAGTAGGTGTGTGCATGTGTTTGCCTTGTGTGAAGGTTGGGCACTGGGCTGGCAACTCAACACTGTAAAAACCCCACTGCCAGTCAGTCTGCAGATCAGTGATCCACTGTGGCAACCCCTAATGGGAGAAGCCAAAAGACATTGCTTTATTTTAGTTTTATGAACAGAATTAGTCCGTGGTGGCCTAGTGGACCTATTCCCCTGCCAGCTCAATGAGAAAATCCTACCACCTGCTTTCCAGTTTCCTTGATGTCTCTCTGCTTACCACCTTTGATCATCTAACAAGTATTCTACTAGCCACATATGGATGATCTATGTACTTAAGACCTAGCCAATGTACTGAATGCAGAAGCTAAGTTTGGAAGTTGAACAAAGCACCCGAGTGGTGTAATAACACCCACCAAGACGTAACATTTTACAGCAGAAAACAGTGACATATTTCGTGTATGAAAAGATGGGGAAAGAAAGGGATTCAGTAATTGACCATTAACAGCTCATCACATGTTACAGGATGATAAGGTTGGTCAAAGATATCCATTAGTTAGCCACTGGCTCATTGAGCATTTATCTAATAGAAGAACATAGGACTCTACTAATCAATGCATTTCAGAAATACACAGGTTTGAGATCTGGGGATGAATCCTGACATAATACCCACATTAAAGGATCAGGTTTCAACTCTTGTAAAGGCATCTAATTTTCATTTTAAAAAAATTCACTGATCTGGAACTTAATACCATCACTGGATTCAGCACCAGTGGTCCAATCACTGGTAATATTAGGATTGGACTATTACAATGCCCCTTGCCTATTAAAAAGGGTTCTTGCACATCTCCAAAGGGTACAAAACTCCATTGCAAGTTTATTGATTGGAAACTCACATGCCTGTCATATTACTCTCTCTTGCAGAAACTGTGCTAACTGCTTGCTTCTGTCAGATCAGTCTACAGGGTACTTTTTCTTAACTATGCTCCTGCTACATCCCTCAGGTCATCATGCAGGGTCTACATTAGAACACCGAACATTTAAAATGTTGAGTGTTCTAATATCGACCCGTTTTCAGTGAACCCTGAAAATATCGAAGAAACAGAAAACCAAATTTTTTCCTAGGGAAAGAATTTGGTTGTCCGTTTTTGTTGCTTTGGTATTTTCAGCGCTCTGGTGGAAAGTTACGGGTCAGGTTCAGGTAAGTGTGCAACTGAGTGCGGGTTAGGGTTAGTTAGGGTTAGGATGCAGGTTAGGTATGTGTGCGATTGTGTGGACATGAGGGTTAGGGTGGGTTAGGTGAGTTAGGGTTAGGACGCGGGTCAGGTAAGTGTGTGATTGTGTGGACGTGAGGGTTAGGGCATGGTAGGTGAGTTAGGGTTAGGGTGAAGTGAGTGTGCGATAGTGACGGACCTTAGGGTTAGGGTTTGGGTTAAGGTAAGTGGATAGTTAGTGGCGTGTGTATGGTTTAGTGTAGGGTTAGGTGTAAGAGTTTAGGTGTGTGTGTGTGGATTGCTGTTTGTTTGGTGTGCTTGTGTTGTGTGTATGTGTTTTGGAACAGCAATTTTTTTCCCTAGGAAAAAATTTGCTGTTCTGAATGTTCGATATTTAGTATTTTCGATTGGTAGGATTCGATATTACAGCACTCGACATTTTGAATGTTTGGTGTTCTAATATAGACCCATCATGCGGGGAGTGGAGGGGCTGCTGTCTTTACAAAGGATTGTTTGAAAAAAAGAAGTGATGTACTCACCATAACGTTCCATGTTTGTTATCCATCTCACCATTCATTCTTACTTGGATGGGTTCGGAGCCAATCCTCGGCTCCGACTTGGTCAAATACACAGCTGAAAGTCTCAAACTTGGCTCATGACAGGTAGGTATCCCATGATGCAGTGGTGCAACTCTCCAGATCTTGTTTGCTGCTAACTTACTAATGAGTAACATAAATAAATATATATGCAGATATGTAGTACCCCATATCAATAAAAAAAAAGTAATTCAAGGACCTCCTGTAAGGAGGAAAGATAACCACCAGGTCCTCTAGGAGTCCTTGAATGGGGGAAGGAGGGAGGGGTCATAAGAATGAATGTCGAGATGGACAACAAACATGGAACTTTATGGTGAGTACATAACTTCTCTATGTTATGCTGTTCTATCTCACCTTCATTCTTACTTGGATGGGACAGCGTCCCTAGCACCTTTTCCCCAGGCATGAGAATACAACTTTGAGCACAGTGGGACCAAACGAGGCTCTGTCCCTGGAGGCCAAATCCACTTTGTAATGAGTGATACATGTATGAGGATTGGCCCATGTAGCTGCAGCACAAATGCTGTCCATAGATACTCTGGCCTGAAAAGCAGATGACGTACCAAGTGCTCTAGTTGAATGACCCCTAATTTTGAATGGCAGTTCTCTATTACTGGAGGTATAGATAAAGGTGATACAATTTGAGAACCAATTAGAAAGAATAACTTTAGAAACTGGCATACCCTTTTTAGCCTCAGAGAAGGAGATGAAGAATTGGTCAGATTTCCTGAAATCATTAGTTCTATGCAAATAGAATCTGAGTTGTGTATGCAAGTCTAACTGATGGCATCTATACTCTGCCTTGTTGCTATGGTTGGGAAAGAACACCGGGAGCTCAATGGACTGATTGATACTGGCTTGAGAGCAAACCTTAGGTACAAAGGATGGATTAGTTCTTAGCGATACCCTGTCCTTGTGAAAAATCAGATATGGCAGTTTGATAGATAGTGCTTGCAACTCTGAGACCCTTCTGGCAGATGTCATGAATACTAGAAAAACATTCATCCAGGAAAGAAATTTGAGGTCACAAGATGAAGAAGGGCTCAAATGGTGGCAGTGTAAGTTGAGATAGGACAAAATTTAAATCCCAAGGAGGAAGTGGTTTCTTAAAGGGAAGTCTCAATAAGGAACTACCTTTCAAAAATGCTTTACACAACCTGTGTAACATTAAATTAGGAGAATGGTCACCAATGTGAAAATTTGAAATTGCAGCCAACTGGACTCTAACAGTTGCTGCAGCCGAACCTTGTTGGAAGAGTTCCACCAGGAATTCCAGAATGGATTGAACAGGAGCAGAAAAATGGTCAATGTTTCTATTTTGTGCCCAGGGAGAAAATCTTTTCCACTTGCTAAAATATAGTCTTCTAGTAGAGATTTTATGAGAGGACATCATATATGTTTAACTGTTGGAGTGAAGTTTTGAAGCCTAACTAAATTGGGAAGTAAAGCAGCCACACTGTCAAGTTGAGGGTGGGGAGAGAAGGATGAAGTGTACCTGGCACATGTGTCAACAGGTCTGGAACTGGGTACAGAGTCCAAGGCTTCTCCTGTAGATGAGGCCAAAGGAAGGGGAACAAAATCTGACGCGGCCAGTATGGGGCAATTAGAATCATCCTGCTTCCCAAAGATTTTGCTTTCTGGATGACTTTGGGTATGAGAGGAAATGGAAGAAATGCTTAAAGAAGTCCTGAGGGCCAATCGTGTACAAGTGCGTCTCTCGGAGTCTCCCCGGTAGGGGAATTAGAGAAAAGTAGCTGCTGCACTCGGCATTCATGGGAGTGGCGAAAAGATCACAGCAAGGCTGACCCCCATTTCCGGAAGATCTTTTCCGCTATGTTCTGGTTCAGAGACCACTCATGAGGCATCAATATTGCCCTGCTCAGCTTGTCTACTATCATGTTGGATTTCCCCAAGATGTGCATTTCCACCAGAAAGTGCTGGAAAGAAATTGCCCATTGCCAGACTCTCACGGCCTCGCGACAAAGAGGGTAAGAGTTGGATCCCCCTTAATTATTTATGTACTAAACCACCGACATATTGTCTGTCTGTAGCCGTAGATGAGGGTAAGGTGGTTCAAGAGAAACAACTGGTGGCCAGCATTGAATGTGTATCGAAGTAAAATAAAAAAAGCACCAAAAAATGGTACTATAGATACTGAACTTTATTAAACAGACCAGTTTCGGCAAAAAATGCCTTCTTCAGTGTAAAAATACATAAATATACAGAACTAGAAAATCATAAATATTTACAGACATACCCAACCAATGAAATCAGTGGTATATTCCCGCTAGTGGCTCTAATTAAATATACATGAACCAACAATAATAATAGAAAAAAATAAATGAAAGCAAAAATACATATACAATGACAAATAAAATAAAAGCATATAATAAAGAACTGACCATATAAATCAGAATATTAAACTATGCAAAATCTTGAAAGGCACATGCAAATGCCCAAAAATAGAAATGATAAATGATTATATCTCATTATATATTAAATAAACCTGAGAAAAAGATGGACATCCCAATTGAATAGAATAAACAGAACATGCATACTAAAAATATAGTGTTATCAATGTGCATATACCAAATGGAAACAAGTACTATACAAAAGTCCAGATAGCACTTCTAATATTCAGAATAATGTAAATGTTCCATTCTTCATAAAAATTGTGGTTATAAATGGTTGAGTCCTGGTGAGAATAACGCACCCAATGTGATGATCCAATATTTTTCTTTATGATTGAGTATATTATGCCATCCTTGAGGGTTACTACGATCACCAATAATCCTGTCAATAATCATAAAAGAAAATTGTGCATTGGGATGTTTCAGTGTATGGCGATATAGTGCATTAGTTTCTTTTTTGGTCTTAATCTCAGATCTATGTTCATTAATACGTGCTCTGAGTGGTCTAGAAGTCTGGCCCACATAAAAGGCCTGACACCGACAGGTGGCCAGATAAACCACCCAGCTACTGCTGCAATTGCCAAAAATTTTACAATCATACTGGTATTGCGACTAGTAAATTGTTTTAGTTTGCTAACCTGTTTGCAGGAGCCACAATGACCACAGGGGAATGTACCCAATAATTCATCCCCAGACATGGTCAACTGATTATAAATGGCTCCCCCACTTTCAATATGTTTAAAGTGAGAAAACATAGAACCCAGGGTTTTGCCTCTTCTATATGTGAACTGACATTGTTGACCCAGAATAGACCTCAAATAATCATTAGCCATAAGAATGTTACAATGTCTGTTAACAATCCCCTTAATAGCATTACAATTTCTGCCATAAGTGGTAACAAACCTAATAGCAGAGTCCAGGGAGTCACTCACTTGTGTCTTGTATTATAATAAAGTGTTTCTGTCAATGTGGGTAGTCCAGGTCCAGGCCCTGGTAATATCCTGATGTTTATATCCTCTGTTAGCAAATCTATAAAATAGGTCCAAACTGGCTCTATCGTAAGTAAATAAAGAATTTGTTTCATGCACATAAATTGTGACTTGGGAATATTGCGGATGGTGTGGCGTGGATGCATGCTGGAAGCATGCAATAAATTATTATATTGGGGATATTTACGGTATGTCATAGTGTTCAATGTATGATCCCTGTTCCTGGTAATAGTGACATTCAAAAAATTGACGGTTTCAAAATCGAATGTTACCGTAAATTCAATTCCCCGGATGTTATGATTAAGGTATTCCATAAATTCCTGCAAATACCTGACATCTGCCTGCCACACCATCCAACAATCATCCAAGTATCTACGCCATATATCAATTTCCACAAGATAGATGTTGTGTAATGGATCACAGATCATGCATTCCTCAAAGAATGCCATGAACAAATCGGCATATATTGGAGCAAAGGATGCTCCCATAGCCGTACCCTGAAGCTGCCAGTAACATTGCCCTTGGAAATAAAAAACATTTTTGTTCAGAACATGTTCAGTCATGCAAATAAGCAGAGTATTAAACCCTGGGGAATATAGGGCAGCCCTATTCAACCAATACTGTAAGGCCTGTAATCCTGCCCAGTGTGGAATGCTGGTATATAAGGCCTTGACAAACAATGAACACATGATCCACCCAGGCTCTAATTGGGTATCCTGAATGATCTGTAAGAATTGTGTCGTATCTTGCAATCTTGCCCTAACAAAACTCAACAGTGGTTTGAGATATTGAGTAAGCAATGCAGATAATAGTTCTGTCAAGGAGCCAATGCCTGAGACAGTTGGTCTACCTGGGGGATTAGTGACGGATTTATGTATTTTTGGAAGTAAATAAAGAATTTGTTTCTGGGGATCTTTGACCGTAAGATGCCAAACACAGTTTTTACTGATAATGCCTTCTTCCTGGGTTAGATTCTGGAACTAATCTATTTCCTTCTTAAAGTTATCAGTAGGATTGATAGCCATGTTTATATAACATCTAGTGTCGGATAGTTGTGATCTGCCCTCATTCAAATAGGAACTCATATTCATAACCACCACCGCACCACCCTTATCTGCAGGTAAAATATGTATGTTTCATGCTGTTATGTTTGTTTTATATTATATGTTTTTATTTTATTTGTCATTGTATATGTATTTTTGCTTTCATTTATTTTTTTCTATTATTATTGTTGGTTCATGTATATTTAATTAGAGCCACTAGCGGGAATATACCACTGATTTCATTGGTTGGGTATGTCTATAAATATTTATGATTTTCTAGTTCTGTATATTTATGTATTTTTACACTGAAGAAGGCATTTTTTGCCGAAACCGGTCTGTTTAATAAAGTTCAGCATCTATAGTACCATTTTTTGGTGCTTTTTTTATTTTACTTCGATACACATTCAATGCTGGCCACCAGTTGTTTCTCTTGTGTTTTTTTGACCGTGCAGATGCCTACGGGCATAGCATCAAGTTTGGTTGTGGTTTCTTAGCTATGCTGTAGGACGTGCTTCGGAGCTATCAGTATCGTGTACAGGGGAATCTTCCCCTGACTTTCTAGACATTCGCCTCTTTGGATTCTTTCGCTGTACCGCTAGTGGGTGTTAGAACATTTTTTTGGAGTAATTGGACACCATTTTTTTGACAGCGACTACTTTTCGTGTTTTTGTAACAACGTTGGAAATAGGATAACAGCATGGCGTTCCTTTGGGTTCGGGCCTATTGAATCATCATGTGTGGAAGCGTGGAAGCACTACTAGCTTGGTGTGTACTTCTGATTTTGCATGACTGAACATGTTCTGAACAAAAATGTTTTTTATTTCCAAGGGCAATGTTACTGGCAGCTTCAGGTTACGGCTATGGGAGCATCCTTTGCTCCAATATATGCCGATTTGTTCATGGCATTCTTTGAGGAATGCATGATCTATGATCCATTACACAACATCTATCTTGTGGAAATTGATATATGGCGTAGATACTTGGATGATTGTTGGATGGTGTGGCGGGCAGATGTCAGGTATTTGCAGGAATTTATGGAATACCTTAATCATAACATCTGGGGAATTGAATTTATGGTAACATTCGATTTTGAAACCATCAATTTTTTGGATGTCACTATTACCAGGAACAGGGATCATATGCTGAACACTATGACATACTGTAAATATCCCCAATATAATACTTTATTGCATGCTTCCAGCATGCATCCACGCTACACCATCCGCAATATTCCCAAGTCACAATTTATGCGCTTGAAAAGCGTAAGTTCCACAAAACTGGATTATGATAGAGCCAGTTTGGACCTATTTTATAGATTTGCTAACAGAGGATATAAACATCAGGATATTACCAGGGCCTGGACCTGGACTACCCACATTGACAGAAACACTTTATTATAATACAAGACACAAGTGAGTGACTCCCTGGACTCTACTATTAGGTTTGTTACCACTTATGTCAGAAATTGTAATGCTATTAAGGGGATTGTTAATAGACATTGGAACATTCTTATGGCTAATACTTATTTGAGGTCTATTCTGGGTCAACAATGTCAGTTCACATATAGAAGAGGCAAAACCCTGGGTTCTATGTTTTCTCACTTTAAACATATTGAAAGTGGGGGAGCCATTTATAAACAGTTGACCATGTCTGGGGATGAATTATTGGGTACATTCCCCTGTGGTCATTGTGGCTCCTGCAAACAGGTTAGCAAACTAAAACAATTTACTAGTCGCAATACCAGCAGGGTGTATGATTGTTTAAGTCTGACTAGCGTTCTTAAGATGAAAAGTTGCCAGTTATAATCTAAGATTGATTTTTATTTATGTTTTATTTGACATTTACTATTTTGTAGTGAAACATGAATTATTTGTAATAGGATTTAGCCATCTGTTCATTTAACTAGAGTGTGTTTTTTGTAAGCTTATTATATTTTAAAATAGTTTACTTATACAGTTAGTATTTGTGTAGTTTGTACATTACAACAACTTCATTAAGATATCTGTGAGATTTGTAGGATAATACTGTTTGTTTAAAAAATTCGTTAAAAATTTCTTAAAAAGTATTTTCAATGAGGTTTCTCACTTTATATTTTAAATACTGATAAAGACACAAGTTGGATTTTAAATTTATGTAGTAGATGAATTTATGAATTTAAGAAACAGGGCAGGATGTATTATGATTTTTATGGTACATCTTCCTTTTGATACAAGCACAAACACAATGACATCATTTGTTTTGCTAAATACAATTTAATTAATTGTTTAATTGGTCCACCAATGAAATGTTTTTAACATTAGTTTAAAAGCTTCAACTTCAGTTGTTAAAGTCACACTTGATAAAGCCTGGTAATACCGGGCGAAAGCGCTTGTGGCAATTTCTGTGGAATAAAAGCTGTTTATTTTATCTCGTTGGTGCGTTGGTACTTCTTAAATCGAAGAAGCAAGTGGTATCTTGACAGTATTTTTGTGCACAACTTGTTGCAACATCCACTGCCTCTGGACTGGTTGCGGTCTGCCGCATTTTCTTTTTCTTCGTATTTTAAAGTACTACTTGGTTATTGAAATATGCAAATACAATAGTATCCAACTGGATATGGTTCACTGGAATGCAAAGAGGTATACAAACATCTATATGTAAAATTGTACGTGAAATGCATGAAGAAAATACAAATAAAGCATAAAAATTATTTTTGAGAAGTGCAATGACATTTGCCTGATGTATCAGCTCAGGTATGTCACTTTAATGTCTCATCCGAAGGCTGGAACCTCAGGAGTACTGTACCTACTCCCCTAATGTTGAATGACAGTAACAGCAATGGAAAAATGAATCCAAAAACAGATGTGATACTGGAACCCACAGCTTTCTAATATTCTGATATCCAACAAAAATGTGCTGCCTATGTAGACTCTGACACAACTTTATCTACTTTCTGTCATCCAGATGCACAACATTGAGGTCTTGATCTGGATGTTCCTGAAGTGGCATCTTTTTAGACAACTGGCTTTTACTTCAGAAAAGTAAATAGCAAACAAGAGAGGTCTCAACACAGAACCCTGGGGGACTCCACTAGTGACTGGTCTTTGTGAAAGTAACTTTCCCTATTTTGATTATCTGTGTCTCATTTGTCAACCAAATGACAATCCATCAGGTGACATAGGGGTTTACTCCCAGTTTATTTAGCTTTTCTACTATGCCTGAGTGGGGAACAGTGTCAAAAGCTTTAGCCAGGTTGAGGTATGCGGTGCATATTATTTTGCCTTCATCCATTGCTTTGGCGACCTTTTTAAAAAAAATCTACCAGGTTGATTAAGCATGACTCATCTTTGACGAATCCAAACTGTGATTGTCTAGGGCTTGGAGGTTCCCTATGTCCTGATTGATTAATTCCATGATAAGTCTTTCCATGACTTTGCATATGAGGCTGGTCAGACTTATGGGTCTGCAATTGCCTATGCAGGGGAATGACTGCAGCTGTTCTCCATTCACTTGGTACAAAAACTGTATGGAGGCTGAGATTAAACAGTGCTGTTATAGTTTTGGCTAAATTGTGTTTCATGCTATTTAAGATGCATCCAGGGATATTGTCAGAACTCATCAATGCACTATTTGTAGCTTTTGATAGCACTGTTAAGACTTCATCTTGTGTTGTAGCAGGAAGTGAGTCAGTTTCAGATATATCTTGAGGGATAGTCAGAAGGAAGAGAGGGGTAAAGTTAGAGTTAAATTTATCAGCCAGTCAGTTCGCTACATCTTCAGCAAGAGAGAGGTAAAGTTAAGAGTTAAATTTATCAGCTAATAGGTTCGCTATATCTTCAACATCAGTGTAGGTAACATTCACAATTAACTCAGCAGATTGCTGCATTGTGCTTGAGATTATGAACATAACTAAAAATGCTTTGTGATTGCCTGCAGCTTGGGTAGCTATTTTAGCCTCTGAGTTGGCTTTGGTAGATGTCATTAAGCTCTTTGTGGGAAAGGGTAGTAAAAGATCATGGAATATCCTCTGGATATTATTCTTAGTGCCCACTTGTCTCTTGTGATATTTTTGCCAGGCTTCTAGGTACAGAGACAAACGTTCCCCGACTACCTCCAGAGTAGAGCAGGTGGGCCTCCTTTCAGCAGCGCTGATAGGAACATCCACGAAAGAAATTACGGTCACCCTGGTTTTGCGGACCCCCTCTGCCTCTAGGACATCTACCATTGTTACCTCCTCCTCTGCCCCTGGGGAAGGATTCACCTCATGCATCTTGGAAAGCTCCCTGGGATTTTTTGAACTACATTTTCCCATTCTTCTGACCTGAGGTGATCGACTCATCAGAAGAGTATTCTGAGGAGGCCTCAGAAGAGAGGAGTTCACCCAGTGGGGGATCCTGAGGCTCTGGATCTCTGCTGTCCTATGGATGGGGAGGTACCGAGACAGCAGCCAGTGCCTTAGGGGGATGAATGCCGGTATCCTTATGTAAAGCTGTAGAGGGAGACAGCACACTCATTAGCTCGAAAGCAGATCCCACCAGTTCCGAAGATGTCCCCGGTTCTGAGCAGATGGAGGACACCTCCGGCCCCAGGAAGATCAGCTCCGAGGCTGACGTGGGAGCCGAACTCACCCCAGCCGACGCTCCAAGGGATAGACTTGGAACTGAAAATGTTTGGGCCCGAGCATCCCCCTCGGGGGTGGCCGGAGAACCCCAGCTCCCACACACTCCAGACAGTGCAGAGAGAGTCAGAGCAGATGTCGGCTCTGTGATCATCGAAGGGAGTCCCGGAGCTGACGGTTCTACAGTAAGTGGTACCAGGTAATCTGGCTCCGAGGGTCCAGTTTGGCTTGGAGGGGGAACAACTGTGGATGCAATGGTCTTGGGAGGCTCTGAGACCTGATGGGTCAGAGCAGAGAACAATTTGGCTAGCCCCAGCGACTTCAGGAGTCTGTGCACCACCCGCTCCATATCATCATCAGATAGGCACCTGGAGGGCAGAGAAGGAGAACGAGATCTCTCCAAAATGGGATATCTCAAAGTAGGGGAGACCAGTGGAATGTCAATGGACTGGCTCCGATTCACGGTATCTTGTGGCTCCAAGGACCTTAGGGCCGAAGAACCAGGCATGTCAATAATGATGACCACTGTCGGTTCTCAGGGCTGTGGAGCCGAGGAGGTAGATGTCCTAGAAAGTTTAGACAATTTTTCTGGAAACTCCAACTGAGCGGAAGAAACAGGTGATGGTCTTTTGGAAGTTTTGTCCCTCTTTGAAGAAGAAGAGGATAAAGAAGAAGAAAAAGCACTCTGCACAGCTTCCTCAAATGTTGGCTTTAAGAGCCCCATAAGAATCAATTAGTTTCTCCTCTCCTGTAACATTCTTCACTAAAGGTGTGACAGAAAGTACAATCCTCCTGTAAATGAATATCCCCTAGACAGTACACGCAAATAACATGTCCGTCTGTAATTGGCATTTTTTGTGTACATCTTTGACATTTTTTGAAGCCCAATGGCTTATGCTCTCTCTCTCTCTCTCTAGAGTCTTTAGACATGATAGAAGAGAGTTCTCAAGAACAAAATTAACAAGGCAACTTTTCAGAACTGGTACACAACACACTCTAAACAACACTGCATATCTAAGGAAGGATAAACTAGAAAACTCTGACAAGAAGAGTAGCACTCTAATCTAATAAACACTACACATCTAAGTAAATATAAATAAGAGAAACTATGACAAGCAGATTAGTACTGGGACCTCTAATTTAAATGGACCTAGATACCAGGGATAACACACACTAGATACTAATACTACCAGCCCTCTAACTAAAATGGGTGATTAGCTCTCTAATTTAAATGAGCTAAATAACAACTACTAATGGGTAAAGAGTATAATAAACAACACACCACAAACAATGGGATACAACAAGGCCTGCGAAAAAAAGATGGCCAAAAAACAGCAACCAACAGCAGAAAGAGATAAGATTAGCTAAACGCTTAATCTAACTATTTAAACATGCAAACAAACACTATAAATGCAAGAATACTAGAAATTGTATCTAATTGAGTGAAAAAGACAAAAACTTAGCCACAGCCAAGAAGAGCACATCCAACTTTATAAAGCGGCAAACGAGATCTGGAGAGTTGCACCACTGCATCATGGGATATCTACCTGCCAAAAGCAAAGTTTGAGACTTTCAGCTGTGTATTCGGCCGAGTCAGAGCCGAGGATAGGCTCCAAACCCATCCAAGTAAGAATGAAGGCGAGATAGGACAACATAACATCATTTGGTACGGAATCTTTTGTTTACCTTGCCTGTATGTTTACTTTTTGAATAATTACTACCAGTACCCATGGCCTATTTTCAGCACAGACAAAAGGTGGTATTTATACTGATTAGGGAAAATTTAGCTGCAACAACAGGGAAATTCCCCTACCTTCTGTTAGAATGGAAATACAATGTTTTTCAGTATTTATTTATTTTTTCTGAGGATAAAGACTGAAACCTGTCAAAAGGGGAATAATATACAATACAGAGGAACATAAAAGACAGGGAATACTCCATGTAATTTATATATATGTATGCTTATATCTATATATATATGTATGTATGTGTGTGTATAATTTTTTTTTTCGTCACAGTATTTATTTTGCATGTTGATTGGTTTACAGTATTACAAAATGCCTAAATTCAATGCTGGGAGAATTTTAGAAATGGAAAAAGAAAGCAGTCATTAATGGGATGGTATTTCAAAAAATATCTGTGTAGAAGATAGGCCTAAAATATACAGGAAAATAAAAAAATGTGGTATAAGAAAATAATGCAGAAATAGAACTTGGCAAACAGAAAGAATTTAGAGAAAAAAGGAAATTAACTGCATTATAAAGGCAAAATGCTACAAAACAGTGCTTGAGAGGGAGGACTTTTTGTGCAAAATATTACTACAAAGACTGCCTGCAAATGTCTAGAAATACTAAAATTATGAATGTACATTATGAAGGATGGATGGATATGGAATTAAGAAACCAATTAATATGTTTTTTCCTCTGGCTTGCAAAGTATTTAAAGGTTTTTAAAATAAAACAACAATGCCATTTAATATGCAATTCAAAGCTTTTGGTTGTGATTGTTTACAAAAAAGTATTAAAAGTATGAGAAGAAAGTGAAATATGCAAATACAATTGTATCCAACTGGATATGGTTCACTGGAATGCAAAGAGGTATACAAACATCTATATGTAAAATTGTACGTGAAATGCATGAAGAAAATACAAATAAAGCATAAAAAATATTTTTGAGAAGTGCAATGACATTTGCCTGATGTATCAGCTCAGGTATGTCACTTTAATGTCTCATCCGAAGGCTGGAACCTCAGGAGTACTGTACCTACTCCCCTAATGTTGAATGACAGTAACAGCAATGGAAAAATGAATCCAAAAACAGATGTGATACTGGAACCCACAGCTTTCTAATATTCTGATATCCAACAAAAATGTGCTGCCTATGTAGACTCTGACACAACTTTCTCTACTTTCTGTCATCCAGATGCACAACATTGAGGTCTTGATCTGGATGTTCCTGAAGTGGCATCTTTTTAGACAACTGGCTTTTACTTCAGAAAAGTAAATAGCAAACAAGAGAGGTCTCAACACAGAACCCTGGGGGACTCCACTAGTGACTGGTCTTTGTGAAAGTAACTTTCCCTATTTTGATTATCTGTGTCTCATTTGTCAACCAAATGACAATCCAGCAGGTGACATAGGGGTTTACTCCCAGTTTATTTAGCTTTTCTACTATGCCTGAGTGGGGAACAGTGTCAAAAGCTTTAGCCAGGTTGAGGTATGCGGTGCATATTATTTTGCCTTCATCCATTGCTTTGGCGACCTTTTTAAAAAAATCTACCTGGTTGATTAAGCATGACTCATCTTTGACTAATCCAAACTGTGATTGTCTAGGGCTTGGAGGTTCCCTATGTCCTGATTGATTAATTCCATGATAAGTCTTTCCATGACTTTGCATATGAGGCTGGTCAGACTTATGGGTCTGCAATTGCCTATGCAGGGGAATGACTGCAGCTGTTCTCCATTCACTTGGTACAAAAACTGTATGGAGGCTGAGATTAAACAGTGCTGTTATAGTTTTGGCTAAATTGTGTTTCATGCTATTTAAGATGCATCCAGGGATATTGTCAGGACTCATCAATGCACTATTTGTAGCTTTTGATAGCACTGTTAAGACTTCATCTTGTGTTGTAGCAGGAAGTGAGTCAGTTTCAGATATATCTTGAGGGATAGTCGGAAGGAAGAGAGGGGTAAAGTTAGAGTTAAATTTATCAGCCAGTCAGTTCGCTACATCTTCAGCAAGAGAGAGGTAAAGTTAAGAGTTAAATTTATCAGCTAGTAGGTTCGCTATATCTTCAACATCAGTGTAGGTAACATTCACAATTAACTCAGCAGATTGCTGCATTGTGCTTGAGATTATGAACATAACTAAAAATGCTTTGTGATTGCCTGCAGCTTGGGTAGCTATTTTAGCCTCTGAGTTGGCTTTGGTAGATGTCATTAAGCTCCTAAGATGTTTACTTCAATAACAAGGGCTCTACCATGCTGGGAAAATTACTTTTGGTCAAAATTCTTTTCCTTTTATTATAAAGCTTAGTTATACTACGGTTCCAGTATGTGGATTTGTTTCTGGGGTTTGCTCTGCACTTGTTCTTTTGTGGGTACAGCTGCATCTATGCAGCTGTTTACATGCTGGTATAGTGTGGTGGTGTACAATTTCTGTGTATTCTGTAGATTTAACTGCGTTTGGTGGGGATTTGAAGTTTGCAATGTATCACTTAAGAATAGACATTTTGTCATAAAGAAATTACTAAAGGTACCTTGGGTGGATGGGATCTCCGGTTTCAGTTTTATTTATAAAGAGACTGCTTTATAGTCAGACCTAACAGGTGAGTAAGATACACAAGGGATGGTGAAAGATGCTCCAATATTACTAAGGACAAGATCCAAGATGGTATTACTCCTAGTGTGTTCTCCTGAAAAGTTGTTCCAGGACATTTGTATTGACCAAGTCCAGGAATCTCTGTGGTTGTGCACTAGTGGTGGTGTAGGTTTCCCAGTCTATAGTTGGATAGTCACTTAGGAAAATGGTATTCAGTTTAATTCTGAATGATTCTAGTTCCTGTAGAAAGGCATTGTGGCTTTCTTTTGTCACTGAGGTCTGTAGCTAGCTAATACATGGTAAGGGATCTTTCTGACTTGGACATGAAGACATTCTAGTCCATCATGCTGCTTCACCAGCCTTGATGTGAATCTCTTCTGAATCTAGATTGAGGCGCCTCCACATTTTTACCTTCCTACGCAGTAGCTAGATTGTAGGTAGCTGAGTTTCTTGTTTAGGCTCCTAGCATAGATCAGTAACACCTTCACATTTTCCTTTTCTTGTTTCATTATGTT
Source organism: Protopterus annectens (assembly GCF_019279795.1). Lineage (NCBI taxonomy): Eukaryota > Metazoa > Chordata > Ceratodontiformes > Protopteridae > Protopterus > Protopterus annectens. Next base: position 1,395,734,355 of record NC_056726.1, read on the forward strand.
GGTAGGTTTATTAGGTTGGCAAAACTTAAAAAGGCACTTTGGGGGTGGACAATGTCTTTGCCAATAATCAAAACCCTAGAGGAGATATGCAGCCATTACTGGTAAAGCAGTGCAGCCTATCCATCATATCATCCCAGGCTGACAAATATTGGATCCCCTTTGAATGACAACAAAAGCTAAGCCAATTATCGAACTAAATGATTTTCTGCTCATATTGCGGCATTATCCTTGGAGAAGGCAGAATGCTGCTCAGTGCGATTCTCGTACCTGCTTTGGACACACAGTCTGACAGCTCCATCGTGCCACTCTTTGTATAGTCCAGGGAGGTACAAGTCAAGTCACTGACACTAGAATGAACTATGACAGAGTCATACAAGTACTTGTTCAAGGACTTCAGTGCATGTGTGATCTGATGGATTTTGGGATCAGACAAGCAATTAACTGTCACTCTTTCAAAGTACAGCTTGATAAACATCACATCTATATGTCTTAGTCACCTATAAGAAAGACACTTGGTTGGGTCAATGCCTGCCTAACATGCTCAGCATCTGTGATGTTGAGACTCCTTGTGCTATGTGAGGAAGTATGCTTAATTTGCTGAGTGTGCTTTGCACCTCTGTTGTGTTTTGGAGGTCTTTGAGGTTTAAGCAAGTTAATCTTAGAAACCTCAGCATATGATGGATTATGTGTAGTGAGATGGCCTTTGAGAAGTTTGATGTGTAGTGTACTGCTGATGATTTTGGTGTCCGAGTTAACTGTGTGTAGCATTTTTGTATCCAAGGATAATACATACGTACATCTGTCACACAGTGTGTTATGCTGTTTGAGTAATAGACGATCATCAGATGGCATGACACAATTCTTACACTATGAAAATGCCCACTTCAATTAAGCTGGCTACAGAAATTGTGGGGAAGTGCTGGTCCACGATACCAAAAGGAATGACTCTGGGGACAAGGGTTACTATAACAGCTTGGAGTTTGGTTTTAGAATAATGTTTGGGTGGCCTTGCTACTGACTATACAAATCAACTAGCCTGGAAATCTTCTGCCACCAGCAAGAACCAGTAAACTAATTATAGTAAAAAAAAAACTCTACATATATTAATTATAGTACAAAAAGGCCCTTGATAAGCTGCTTTTACCACATTTAGGACTGATCTTCTAATAAACAAAAAAAGAAAGAAATGAAAGTGAGAGGAAGTCTCTAATATTCAGTCAGCAATATGTCACAGCATTTTACTGACAGACAAACATGAGCATAGAGATCTAATGGTCCACCAGTGATAGGTCAATGCATTTTACAGGTGCATGGGGGAAGGACCTTACTAGTCATTAAGATTCTGGTCTTAGAGAAGAGGAATCCACATCTGGAAGAGAACTCCTAGCTTTAACTATGTTTTTACAGACACAGAAATGGTAAAAGAGATCAGTGTGAACAGCAACACAACCCAAACACTCTGAGTTCTGAACACTGGAGCAAGTGACATGGGATAAGTGTAGAGCATGGAATACACAAGTAACACAATCAGTTATACGTGGTAAGGGCAATAATTCCCAGGCAAGACTCAGCTATTGACATCTAAAACTGTGTCACACACCAGCAAGTGAAGAAATGACATCCTACATCTACTTTTTTGTACATTTTATGAAGAATATGTAATGTGCTGCATATGTATTGGAGAAACTTCACACTTGTATAACATACTCATGTGTTGTTCACATACACACTGGCTAAAGAACTGCCTAAGTACTTGAGATTCTCACTGCTAAATCCAAATGCTTGCCCCTGTCTCACAAAACAACAAACGAATCTTAATTTCCTGTGTAGTTTGGCTATTCAGTACAGACCATCCTTATAGAAACTGGTTTGAAAATGAAAATATAGCTATAGATCTCTCCTATAAGAATACTGAATACTATACAATGCATTTAGTTTATTTTTGGCAAAGTTATCAAATTAACATCATTTTAGAAGTGTCAATACATGGATTTCCTTTTTTAACTGATTTAATTTCATAAGACAAATACTCACTTATAGGGGAAGACTCCTTACAAACGTATGGGTCACTTTATTAAAGTAGCCACTCCAATATAAAAGCTGCCACATTTAATACAGATTACATAAAGAACATCAGCTATTAACTAACAATTATTTCTTTTTACAGCTAGGAACAGCAGTTATGTTACACCTCTTAGGGATAAAAGCCAGGGAATTGTTGAGTCTACACATGAAATATGACAACACACAATGCAAAAAATAAGTACATTTATACAAATATGTAAAAGTAAATGCAATTTACATTCTACACAAATTGTATTAAAATACTTTCAGTATAGTTACTATCAAAATTAACATTAAAAGACAACTAGTGTTAAACCTTTGCCATTTCCAGCTTGGCATATGTTGTTTTATTTCTACAGAAATCAGTTTTAAATTTCCTGTAGCAATGTTTTTAGTTATAGATCTGCACTAGCCATACATGGTGCAGCATTCTTATACTAGACCCCCTTTTTGGAGAATTTTAATGTAACAGGCACAAATATCACAGAAAAAGAAATGCAATAACACAGTACATTAGTGTCTTACAGTGCAATAAACTGTGTGCTCCATTATCTTGTAAAATATGAAACAGCCAGTTATACCTCAGCAAATGTCACATGGTTATGACAGTACAGTATTTGAAAAGTACATTAATACCTCATAAAGGAATCATTAACTTGAGATGTTTTGCATATTTCATACTACAGCTGTTCAGAAAACTGTTTATTATTTGAAATGCTACATCTCTTGAAACTATTTAATTACCTTGGTTGCCATATTCACACAAAATAAATAAGCCATTCCTACTAAGCATATACAATAAGTGCAGAGTGCAAATCCAAAGAACACTTCTAGAAGAAATAAGCACAAACACATGAAACTAGTTTCATGTTTATTTGCCTGCAAATAATTATATCATCCTGCTGCCTAGAACACTGGGAAAGACAGTCAAATCGGGTTTCGTAAAGCAACTCTCCTTTCCTTTTGAGTGATTTAAATTTTTTTAGAAATGAATAGGTATTGTAGTTCTTTTGCTCTGCCTTTTTTACCCTATGAATGTAATAAAATATTGCAGTCCAGAATATCAAAAACCATTTGACTGTTCAAGGTTGCACTGAACGACTTAACCTTCTGACCTCAGTAAAAAGAACGGTACCATTATTCTGTCACTTGAAATGGCAAAAGGACAGCGTAGTACATTTTACTGAATGGACAATTACTTAGTAAAAATCTGAAGGTATATGCAAGGATGTCTGGGCTAAAGGAAATAATAAATTAGATGGGTCCCCTTTTGCATGAGTAATGAATGCCTACAGCTTGGTAATGGTGCCTATGTTGTTCCTGTAACCTGAACACTGCAAAACTTCCATATAGCATTCAGCAAGCCAGTGTCATCACAGATGGTACATGAATCCTGATACAGTAGTGTAACAGAAATGCTTCACGCGATGGACTGTAAATGATGTACAACATTCTGCCAAACTGCAGTGTCCTAAAATGCAGTAAAAGCTTTAGAAGAAACTCGCTAATATCTTGTGCTTGTTAGTGAATACAGTTGTCAAAGATGTATACTTCTGAAAATGCATTAAATATTTAATGCAATCCTTTCTGTAAATTCATTAATTAATGGAATTATTATAAACTGCTTTCTTCTCAAAACATACAACTATTCCACCTATTTTTCCAAGGATAAAACCTTTGCTAAATGAATCTGTGTAAGGCACTCACTTTCAGTCTCGCCTTCAAGCATGAGGTATAACAAAATTAATGTCTGCTTTGAGTTACCAACCCACCTTAGACTCATTAGAGAGATTTATGCATAAAATAACACAACTTGAGCATAAAAGACACTACTCATGTTAAGACAATGCTTCCTAATCTGGATTATGGAAATTCTACAAGGCAGCATATAACAGAATTACATTCTATGGGATTTGTTACAGGCTTTTAAACAAGTAGATCAGAATTACCTTTTTTCTCTTGGATTTCTTATAGGCTTTTAAATGCATATACCAGAATTACCATTTGCTACCGTCGCCTGGATTTCTTATAGGCTTTTAAATGCAGTGCTGCCTATAACCTTGGATGCCTGATATAGTTAAAACTAAGGGATAAATTCCAAAATGTTTGGGTTTGAACACCAAAAGGCTTCCACTGAGAAGGAACCCAGCCCTGAGTAGCCCATTGTATCATACTTCTTCATATGCATGAGGTATACAGGTGAAGTTTCAAAAATATGGTGGTGTGCTTGATCCTCAAAGGCAGACTAAATAATCTTTCAAACCTGTTATACAAGAAAATGTCCTACCCACAGTGATTCCATTATAAGCAGCGTAACAATGTCTCATTAGGTATGCACTGCATACTTAAATAGCTGCTGGTGTGCAGATGATGTCTAATAAGGTAGCTGAGATAGCGATGGTCAACGGTCTGCATGCAGGAAACTTCCTCATACCTGGGAAAAGAACATACATGTGGATACTACAAAAATCATTTAGTATCGTCCTCATTCCACTGGTATGGAAAAGTGAACATACAGGACTATGACTGCAAAATGCAAAACAGAATCAAACTGCCAATCTTTGATGGACTATAACATAAGTGCTTCCAAGCAAGTGCATGCAACTGACAAAGGACATGTATGTGACTGCAACCTACTGTGGTCATTATGGACAGTAAGGCATATGTATTTTTTGAGCAGGATTATTACTGAAGCCAGCATATAGAGGCTGCGGTGGTGCAGCGGTTAGCGTTGTCGCCACACAGCAAGAGGTTCTCCAGTTCGATTCTTGGCTGGAGCACCTTCTGTGTGGAGTTTGCATGCCCTCCCCGAGGTCAAGTGACATTTAAAGACATGCAGATAGGTGCATGTGTGAATGGGTGTGCCTTCTTTGAAGGTTGGGCGTCGGGCTGGCACCTCAGCATTGCAAAAATCCACTTCAATCATTAGCGGATCGGAGTTCCACTGTGGCGACCCCTAACTGGGAAAAGCTGAAAGACATTAGTTTATTACTGAAGCCAGCATCATGAGCTTTCTACTCCTGAAATCATGATGTGGAAATACATACAGTGTTGTGGAGATGCCCACCCAGAAAACAAATACAAATTAATAACTATGAACACAGAAATGAAACATCCAGAAGGGAGACTGACTAATGAAAAAAAAAAGGTCAGAATAGGGAGCAGCAAGCTAGGAACACAACTAGTAGTTACCTATCACTGGACACAATGGACACAGTTAACAAATGACACGGTACCCTGCTGTATATAATATTGTGGCTTTCAAATGTGAAAGTATGACAACAACTTGTTATAACCTCACTGTTACCAATGGGGTTCCAGAACAGACATCTTTGTTTGGGAGCTGCATACACAGCAGACTAGATACTACAGGTATGCTCTACCAGTTTATACTTGCTGTGAGGCTTTGAGCAGCAAGCCCTCTGATTGTTTTGGAATGCAGCAAAGACATAAGACCTGATATGCAGACTTACATTATTTCTCAATACTAAATGAAGAACCACAGAAGACTTCTTTCAGTCACCAGTGTCTTTGCTGGACATTCCTTCATGAATTGGCAGGGTCCACTGCCACGAGCATAAACTGTGCTGGAATCCAGGACTAAGCCTAGCTCAATGGTGCACAAGGATGGAGTCTTGACCAAAACACAGGCAACTGGGACTCGGTTAGTGGCTCTGGCACTAGAGAAAACAGGCAGGGAGAGGGTAGGAGAGAAAGGGAGTTATTTACTAAATTTCCTGGGATGACAGGTGGTGCTCTGTGAGCACATTAGGAGGTTGTGAATTTTCTGTATGAGGCAGGGGAACCAACATCCATGCCTGAAGACAGGGGTGAGGTGGTGCTACTTGCAGACAATATGCCTTATAGAAGTGAGGGAAAAAGCATGCATTCAGCCCACTGTATGCATCTATCCTTTGTGTACCCAAGTATGTGTAGCATACGTATGGTTTGGTTTAAAGTACAAAACCTTTAAACCACCCAAACTGCCTGTCTATATAAAGGCCCCTCTTGACTGACTGTTGTTCTAGCTGATAAGATAACAAATGGATCAACTGGCAGAGAGGGAGCTGTTGATCAGCAGGCAGCACTGACAAAGAGGGTAAAAAAACTAAATTGGAATCTATCATATCAGATTTTTCAGAAGAGCAAGATAATCATAAGTACTTAAACTGCAACTTCGAGATGCTGAATTTTGTATTAGTATTAAATCATGTTTTAAAAAATGATTTCTAGTTTGGTCCTGAAGCTACAATGTGTACTTTCAAAACACTTAATTTGCCCCTGCAAACATCACAATATTTTAATTTTTACGTACTATAATATTAAGAGTTCACTTGGTATTACTGATTTTACAAACAAACAATATATCTTAAAATTAAATCCTGACTTCACGTAACCAGATCACGTTGTTTTTAATTTCAATTGTACACTTCAAAATCTAATCCACCTTTTACTTGCCTTTTGGATATTTATCTAGGGTTACTCAATTATTTGGTACTCCCCTGTGGTTTACAGTACTCATGTGACACACAGTTAATAAGACATTACATTTTAAAATCAATATAAATAATATAACTGAGATAAGTATGGGTATTACTATACTGTTATGGATTTAATTTTAATACCTGGACACCACTCAAGAGATTTTCCTTCTCTAAGACAATAAAAAAATTCCAGTCAGAAGCATGAAGTACAATACAAAACTTAAAACCCAGTTACTTGCTGGCAACTCTTCAGCCTGCTTTCAGTCTGGCAACCTTCCTGCTGCTCTAAGGATACATTTGTAAAATTAATTCTATTCACTGATTTTACGAAAGTAAATTCTGAATGGTACTGTCATTAAAACATTTTATTCTGAACATAGTAAAACTAAATTTCTGACTTTACACTATAACTGTTTGCAAAAACTGGTATGATCATTTTATTTTAGTTCACAGAGCACTTAAAAATCTTTAGTGTTTAATAGATTGCATTATAATACAATGATCACTGCTGGAGCTAGCTGACAGTAGGAAGTGTGCTGAGTTTTTTTTCCCTCTAATATGTATGTCTCATTCCGAAATCTGCAACTTCACAAACCTGGTTTCAGTAATTCACTTCTACTATAGTAACTAGTCTTTTGCTCATCCCATGTTATATTTTTTCATCAGAAAAAGTAAACCTTCATAAGATTATTTAATGTCAGACTTCAGCTACTCCCCCTCATATATTACATTATCTACAGTTTTCCGTGCTTAAAGAATAACCAAATCCTTATAACTTAATTTTTCCTTCAAAAATGAAAAAATACAGTTTGTTTTCTAGTAAAGTTTGTCAGTTTTATGTTCTCTCTGCTAAATTAGAAGCCATTTAAAGGTCAGTGACAATATTAACACATCTTTGGACAGTTAGTCACAGCAGCTATGGTCCTCAGGGTGAACAAGCAACTCTGTCAAGAAGAAGAAGGTTAAACATGCCGTCCTGTCAAGAAGAAAAGAGGCCTGTCTTCTTTAGAATTAGCAGTCTGGAATTCATCTCTTAGACGGAACTGCCACTCATCTTCAAGCTCCAGTCTAACCACAGTCTGCCGAAGGGAATTACGATCCTGACATACAATGCACAATGTGGCTCCTACAAAAAAAGGCATACAGCATTACATTACAGTAGTAACTACATTTAAATTACATTAATGAAAATGCCATTCAAAGTTGGCAAGTACAGCAATCCATAGCTATAAGCAAGCTATCAACACTATTGACATAGGTGTCAGTACCTGAACTACAATAGACACTGTAAATTCCATTTGTCTTTGTCTTTCGGCTTTTCCTGGTTAAATTCCATAAAAGTGGAAAAAGCTGAACTGACTTAAAAATGGAACACATATTTTAACGACAGACTTAAGTTTTGCTATTTTTCTTATCTGGGAATTTTTCATAATTATTCCTAACTAAACCCAAAATTCACTAGGGGGACCACTCGAAAAGTGCCTTGTGTATACCCTAATCTCTTGCTTGCTAAAATATACACATCGGTGGATCAACAAAATCTCAGTAAATCTGAAGCGTGGAACAATAGGAAGCCTACATCATCCAAACCAGCAAGATGAAAGAGGTACCGAGCAGCTAGTAACCAAAGAAAAAAAATTAGCATCCCAGTCCTGGTAAAATTCTTCCTCATTCTTAAATGCTTCTACAGTGAAAGAAATATGTGAGTCGTCATTCTGTGTTAAAATCTTCCTCTTTATTAATTCAGGTTGGTGAATGCAGAATTGTTAATACAATTTGCGCACCTACTTTTCTTTGGTTACTAGCTGCTTAATACCTCTTTTCAATGTGGACGATATAGGCTTCCTATCGTTCCAAGCTTCAGATTTACTGAAATTATTCCTAACTAATGAATAAACAGTGCAAACACTGACAAAGTCTTTATCCTGCTCAGTTTGAAAAACATGCAAAAATGAAGAAATTAATCATGGGTGCAAAGTGCACAACTAACTGAATAAAACCCAGCTCTTCAGTTTGTGTGCTGAACAAGTACATGCCATAGCAAAGCTACTTCTAGACATTTTACAAAAAGCACTTTTTTAATAAAAACTTTGCTTTACCAAGATAATTTCTGTAAATAGTAGGTTTTCCAGCATTTTAAACATGCACACAAGCCAGGAGTCTTGCAGGCCAACAATACAGTTGTCTACATGTCGCTTTTCCTTAGCACTTCTCCTGAGCACACTTACACCTTGTATCCCAGCCAAGAACTGTTACCTCCTTACATTACTATTAAAAATTCACATCTTTCCTCTCACTCCCCTAGGAACTCTACATTACCTTATTACCACCTCGCCTTCCTTGATTTACAACATTGTCCCTTCACTGTTATATATTGCATCTTCACTATACTTTTATCAACACTGTTGCTATTATATACTGACTCCTTATATTCTTTTTGCTTTAATTTTTAACTACTTATTAAAAAATGTATTTTCTGTATAACTTGTTTAATAACTTAAGCATAACCATTACTGTAATGTTCATGGAGCTTTTCTCCCCGGGCATCTGCTGAAAAAAGGCTACTCAGCTCAGTTGGACTATTCCAGTCAACAAAAAATGTAAAGTAAATAAATAAATAGGGTTACTGACTTGCTGCTAAATTCATAATGCCTCCTTCCACCTATCTACTACTCCCTTTTAGGTCCTCACTAACTCTCATTAAGTATGCCAGAAAACTGACTTCTTGAATAGTTGAGGGGCCTCCTCTACCAAAGGATATGAGCAGGGTGGTGGAAATTGGTATGGGATACCCAGAGAGGGTATAAAACACACTAGTTTGAAAAGCACTGTGTGGTGGTGATTTCCTCAAATCATACAGCAGGGAAATTGAGATTAAAGGAATCACACCCAGGACTACAAAACAACCCTCTTCAGTAGTTTAAAGCCTTAATCCCCTTTGCTAACCTACCAGACTTAACAAAAAAGGATGAATAACAGGCAGAGAGTTGTAGAGAAAGGGCAATAACATTGTGTGGACACTTCCACTGAATTTGTATGGCAGTTGATGGAGCAGAAACTACAACAGGCAGCATGACCAGTCATCTGGGAAATAAGTCAGAACCTGCTTACATAGGAAATAATTATGAAGACAAGTAATGCAAATGGATGACTTGATTCACCGCAAATTCCCAAGAGAACTAAAAAAAGATACAGTCAAACTACTTAAAGGAATCCTTTAACAAATCGTGAAATATGTGTCCGTCCCCCCCCCCCCCCCCCACCAGACACATGTTGGGTTGACCTCTCTATTTCAGAATATTATGGATTCACTTATGAATGAAAGACATACCCAACATCTGGAAGCTGGGTGGAGGCTGCAACAGAGTTTCATAGAAGAATGATGATGTTAGACAAATATGACAGAATTTTTCGACAAGGTGACAAAAAAAGAAGTTATGTACTCACCATAATGTTCCATCTGAGTAGTTGTACTTGATTTGTCTTCAAACTGTGGGTTACGGATCTGTATCGGATCCGAGCAGGCAACTTTTGCTAGCATCAGCTCCAAACTCCTCCCCTTACTCATAATACACCTCCACTGCCATCCATCCCCAGATCGAGTTTGCTGAACTTATACTGAGAACCCGACCTGATAGATATACTTGTGACCTATACTGCAGCCCGCAGGCTGATCATGTGCCAAGGTCCAGGGGAAGGAGGGAGGGACAGTTGAGGACAAATAAAGTACAACTACTCAGATGGAATGTTATGGTGAGTACATAACTTCTTTATCTGAAGTAGTTTACATCATTTGGTCTTCAACCTGTGGGACAGAGTCCCCAGCTACTAAACCCCTGGGAGGCCCTCATGGAAGGATATGCTGGAGCACCACGGAACCAAAGGATAATCTCCTTCTGGAAGTCAAATCCAATTTGTAATGAGAAATAAATGTATGAGATGAGGACCAAGTAGCCGCAGAACAAATATTATCCAAGGACACTCTAGACCAAAAGGCCACAGACCTTTGGACCTAGTGGAATGAGCTTTTACCTGACCTGGAGGAGACATGCCTCTGTCCTTATAGACCTGCAGGATACATGAAGAAATCCATCTAGCTATAGTGACCTTGGCGATAGGTTCCCCAAAAAGGGTTTAAAGAAGGAAACAAAAAATTGATCAGCTTTACGGAATTTTTTTGTCCTGTGTAAATAGAATCGTAACTGTCTATGAACATCCAACATGTTGAATATGTATTCCATCTTGTTCGTAAAATTAGGAAAAAAACACAGGCAAATTGATAGTCTGATTGATATTGACTGGTGATGCCACCTTAGTAAGAAAGGATGGACTGGTTCGAAGGGAAACCCTGTCTTTGTGAAAAATCATGTATGGAATTATGATGGACAAGGCCTATAATTCCGAAACCCTTTTTGCAGAGGTAATAGCCACCAGAAAAGCTATTTTCCAAGATAAAAATTTCAGATCTGCAGTTGCGGCAGGTTCGAAAGGTGGAGCGACCAAAGCTTGAAGAACCACAGAAAGGTCCCATGGGGGAACAGGATCTTTGACTGGGGGGCATAACAAAAAGGTGCCTTTGATAAAGGCTTTACAGAGTCTGGAAGAGGCTAAGGAGGCAGCATTCTCGCCCACATGAAAATGAGAAATGGCAGCCAACTGAACTTTGATAGTAAAAGAACTAGCTCTTATGAGCAGCTACCAAAATAGATCTAACTGTGGAGGATAGTCCAGGAGTCCTAGCAATCACGGGAACTGGAGCAGCCAAGCCGTGAGCTTCAGGCTGTCCAGACTCAGATGAGGCACCCCCGAAGGGTGTGAAATTAAATCCTGAATGGGATCTAGGATCCAAGGTGGAGCCAGAAAGTGAGACCAAAGGAAGGGAAACCATACCTGGCGAGGCCAGAATGGGGGAATGAGGATCACTTTGCTCCCCAGTCGGCAAGCTTTCTGCAGAAATCTCGGGATGAGAAGTATTGGTGGGAAAGCATACAGAAGACCGGGAGGCCAAGCATGAATTGGGCATCTCTGGTGGACTCCCCCAGCAGGGGGTTCCGAGTGAAAAATGTCCTGCACTTCGCGATGGAAGGAGATGAGAAGAGATTGCAGCAAAGATGACCTCACTCGCTGAAGACTTGTTCCGCTACTGACAGATTCAGAGACCACTCGTAAGGCATCAGAATGATCTGACTTAGCCTGTCTGCTAGAATCTTGGACCGTCCCGGAATGTGCATTGCAATGAGAAAGTGACCGGTGGAGATCACCCATTCCCACACTCTCATGGCCTCGCGGCAAAGGGGGGTAAGATCTGGTCCCTCGCTGTTTGTTGATATACCAGACCACTGACATGTTGTCTGACTGAATAGCAATCATCCCCAGAGGAAGAAAGGCATGAAGGGCCAGCAACGCTAGAAGGACCGGCCTCATCTCTAGGACATTTATATACAAGCTGGTCTCTATGGGGGACCACAGGCCTTGGACTGTCCTGCCCGAACAATGCCCCCCCCACCCGAGTTGGGAGGCATCCATCATCACTATGGTTTGGGCCGGGGCTGGAACAAAGGGTCGTCCCGCCAAAATGTCTGGAGAGCTCATCCACCATATGAGGGACAACCGACACACTCGACTGAGTTGAATAGGATAAGTCAAGGGCAGTTCCAACAGGGACCAATGAAGCGCTAGAGTCCACTGTAGAATCCTCATGTGTAACACAGTACAAGGGAAAATAGTTATGGTCGTCGAGCCTAGGGCCCTCAACACCGATTCTGTCGTTGGAAGATGAGAACGGTAGATCAGAGAGACATGCATCCTCAGGTTTTGAACACTCTCCGAGGTCAGAAATATTTTGCACTGAAGAGTATCTATCCTGGCACCAATGTAGTCTATCACCTGTACAGGATCTAGCAGAGATTTGGATGTGTTGATTGTGATCCCCAAATACAGAGCAAGTGTCAAGAAATAATCCCTGGTTTGGGAAAGTAGATGCCTGGTGGAAACAGTGAGGAGCCAATTGTCCATGTACTGATAGACTTGAATCCCCTGAAGCCTCAGGTGAGCCGCTACGACCACCATCACTCTGGTAAACACCCTGGGGGCTGTGGTGAGACCAAAGGGTAGGGCTCGAAATTGGTAATGATTGACTCCTAGCCGGAGGCTGAGGAACCTCCTGGAGCTTCTGTGCATTTTTATGTGATAGTAAGCATCCTGAAGGTCTAACAAACACATCCAGTCGCTCTCTTGCAGGTATGGCATGAAGGACTGTAACGTGACCATCCAGAACTATTCTTTGGCAACTGACAGGTTCAGGGTAGAGAGGTCCAGAATGAGCCTTAAGTCCCCCGTTTTCTTTGGCACCAAAAAGAACCTGGAGTAGAAGCCTGATCCAGACTAATCTGGGAGGACAGATTCTATGGCTCATTTTACTAGCAGCTTGGAAATTTCCTGTGCTGCTGCCTCGCTTTGCATGGGTGGTACGTCTGGGAGGTGTCTGGGAGATATGGGGGAACCCACGAAGGGGATAGAGTATCCTCTGGATATGATTTGAAGCACCCATGCCGCTGGGTGCAAGGACAATCGTCCCCCGACAGCCTCCAGAGTAGAGCAGTCGGGCAACCCCTCAGGGTTGCTGCCCCAGTCTGTCCGAGAAAGGTTCTCAAGACCCGAAGTTCCGTGGACCCCCTCTGCCTCTGGGCCGGTGTCCATTCTGCCCCCCTCTGTCTCTGGGGGAAGAGGAGCCCTGAGTGTCCCGAGCATACTGAGACTTCTGGAACCACATTTTCTTTTGCCCTCTTTGGTTCCGAGAAAAGGACCTTTGAGGAGTAGAGAAGCAGATCCCGATGGCAGACAGTGACTTCCCGTCCTTCTCACTCTGGACTAATATCTCCTTGATGGTCTTACTGAAGAATGTAGAGCCATCATAAGAGGCATTGGCAAACGACGCCTTGAAGGGTTCGGAAAATTGACATAACATGAGCCAGGCGTTGTGCCTTATGGACACGCCGGACCCAGCCGCTCCTTACATAGCATGGGAGAGGAGTCGCATGGACGTGTTAGATACCGCTTTTAAAGTGGCCATCCTCACAGAGAATGAAGCCGTGTCCTCCTGCGACATGGACTTGGGGGGAGACTCCTCCAGCTCCTTTACTAGGTCACATTGGAGTCTGGTGACATGGGCCAAATAATTCAGCTCCCTGATCGAAAAGGTAGCTGAAGAGTACACCCACTTCCCTAGGTGTTCCATCATCTGTGACTCTCGGTCAGGAGGGTGGACCGAGGAACTCTCCTGGGCAAGTTCCTTCTTAGTGGCTGCTGCTACCACCATGGCATCCACGGGGAGCCCTAATTACAGGATGGCCTATCAATGGGGGGGGGGGGCTTAGTATTTTATCGGGTTGCTTTGGGATAGGCTCCATGATGTCCGGTTCCTTCCATGCCTGCGAGGTGACCAAATCCACCAAAGGATCTGCTGGAGGGGACACCCAGGAAGTAGACGGGCCCGTGCCGAAAGCCTCCAGGAACACAGACTCATCAGAAGAAGGTTTGGGGGCAGACTAATCTCCCCGCTGGCACAGGATCTCCATGATGTCTCCAAAGGAGACATCTTTAGGAGGTGACCTTGGGGAACCCTTTCCATCATCTAAATCCGTGTCCTCGGTGAGGGATTCGTGGAGTCCAAGTGCCTCCTCTTGCACATATGCTTGCGAGGCACATCTCTGGTGGGACTCTCTGGGGGGCACTCGCAAGCCATTTGTTCCTCAGGGGGGAACCATCTGGGGCTCTTCGAGCATGGGCTGTCCCTCTGGTAAGACAATGGGTACCATAGACAGATGGGAGGAGTCTGAGGGGGTGGTCAGGGGTCTCGATCTGACAGAGAGAACCCTTTCTACCACATCGAATGCTGAAGGACAGCAAACCTCCTGAGAAACCAAAAAGGAGGTTGGTCTCCCTGGGTCCGACGTGAGAATTGGAGCCGGGCCCGAGGCGGATGGAGCTCCAAGGAAGGGAACCTGGCCCGACAAAGTCAGAACCAATGAAAAAGGATCCGACACCCAAGCTCCAGCTCTGAGAGTGGCTCGGATCCAAGCTGGTCGGATCCAAAATGCTCCAGGCAGCTGTCGGGGGCGAGGAAGCAAGCACCGTCGGCGCCGACCCCCTGACCAAAGCTAACCTTGGATCCGAGTACTCTGAAGCCGAAGGTCGGATCGGAGAAGGAGAAATTGGTTGAAAGAAAGGAAGCGAGCTCCCCTTCCAGAGGGGGGGAGCTGGCAAGACCCTCATCTGGATCTGTGTACGGATAAAGCACCTCATCATCTTATCCAGATCCATATCCGACAAGGAGCGGGTTGACCGTGGCGAGGCCACGGACTCCGACCTGGCGGGTCGGGGCACCGAGGCCCGAGAGGCTGGATGTGTCTCTTCCAGCTCCAGGGAGAACATCGGAGATTGGAGCCGAGGGGAGTCATGGGTCTGTGGAGCTTTACTGGGAAAAGCGAGGTCCAGGGACCTCTTCCTCTTTTCCCTCACCTTCAACTCTCTCTCCCTTTCTCTACCTCTCTTCTGTTCCACTGCCACAGGCTTTGGTACAGGAGGTTGAGTCCCAGCCTGGGAGGGAAGAGAAGCCAGAGGAAGAGAGGAGGGAGAGGTGGCCACAGCAGCCGCTGTGACTGAAGCTGAAGATGAGGAAAGACAGTTGGAAGGAGGAAGAAGACCTTTGAGGGCCAACTTGGCCTTCCTATCCTTTAGGGCGCGGGGGTTGAAGCCCGCACATATACTACACCACACACTCAGGTGGGTCACACCCAAGCATAAAAGACACAGAGTGTGGCCATCCGCTGGGGATAGCTTATGGCCACACTCTGTGCAGCACTTGAAAACAAGCTTTTCAGCCATCCTAAATAATAACAGAAAGATAGCCTTAGAAAAAAACAGGGAAGATCTTTCTGAACAATAAACACATACACACACACCCACTCACCACATACAGAGAACACTGAGGGGGGGAGGGGAAGCTACTAACTACACTACTGAACAAACTACTCTAACTACCTAAAAACCACTACACTCAATGCACCAAGTGAGGGGATGAGAAAGGGGACCTACACTAACACTAATCTGAAGAAATTTAGATAAACTATTCACAGAAGTTTTTAAACCCACTGCTAGTTGGAGCTCAGAAGACACGATGTGAAGTAAATCAGGGCAAACAAGATCTGGGGATGGAAGGCAGTGGAAGTGTATTATGGGTGAGAGGAGGAGTTTGGAGCTTGGAGCTGATGCTAGCAAAAGTTGCCAGCTCGGATCCGATACGGATCCATAACCCACAGGTTGAAGACCAAATGAAGTAAACTACTTCAGATCTAGTAAACAATAATGCAGACATGGATCCAACTTCTCAATACTTTATAAAGCAACTTTGCACAAGGCTTTAAAGAATAAACAGACTGTGAAGGAGGAAACTGGTTTTGGCATGGCTGCAGGAAATTTCTGATATATAACAGCTTAAACATGGTACCAAGGCACACACACAGATAAAACCCTGACTGGATCCTAGCTGACCAGTGTTTAAGTAACAAGGCTGGTTACTTCAGAATCGAACTTGTATGGCAGTGAGGTTTGTCCATCCAGGTGGATAGGATTAGTGCAAGTCCTCCTACTCAGGCTCCACCGGGAAGTCAATAAGGAATGTGAGGATGTGTGTGTGTGTGTGTGTGTGTGTGTGTGTGTGTGTGTGTGTGTGTGTATACTTTAGTCACAGAGAAGGATAAGCAGCAATGCTTTATCCTAGGTGTCCAGCTTTGACACCACAGACTTGTAGTATACCTGCAAACTGACACAGGGAGGGATAAGACCAACAGTAAAAGAATTAATGCAGCCAAGGATGATGGCTCACTAGCTTCCAGCACTCATTCTCATAACTCTAGGTGTCTGTTGAAATTCTGAGGACTGTAAATACAAGCTTCCGAAGAGTGAAACGTGAGTATTGTGTTATATGACAAGTCTGAGGATGTACGTTCCCTCCTCTACTCCAAGAGACAAATATCACAAATTTAGTATATCTAAGTAGGAGGGGTAAATAGGGAAGTCTCACACACTGGATGTTGCAAGTAGCACCCTTCTGCAAAAATATGTTTTAATGGGGCACCAGTGGGTTTTGAAATGCAGTATTTTAATAGAATTAGAGTATTTTTGAAGAAATCCTCTTTGGAAAGGAAAATGTTCACCAACACCACTACCAAGGAGTAGTTATGAGCTGGTAACATGGGCAAGCAAGATTGGGGGGGGGGGTAGTGGGCTGGACAATGAAAGATGGGAAGAACCAAAAATGTCATCTGAGAAAAACACACACACAGACACACACACACACACACACACACACACACACACACACACACCAACTGACCTGCATTTGGGAAGTAGTTAAGAAAGGGCAGTAATAGAAGCTACTAACCAAGGATGTACAGAGAGAAGCATTACCAATAAAAAGAAAAAAATATGTTTCCTCTGTACAAAATATCTGAACTTGTACAGAGTCTCTTACAGATATCTAAGAGGAGATCTTATTCAAGTAGATAGGGCATTTAGAGACAACTACCTCTGGGAATGTTTGGGGTTATCAAAAAGTACTAGAGAATCATCAGAAAACTTACATAGAAGATTCATCAATCTGCTCTTCCTGTCCTAACTTATAGTTT
Organism: Protopterus annectens; assembly: GCF_019279795.1. Taxonomy (NCBI): domain Eukaryota; kingdom Metazoa; phylum Chordata; order Ceratodontiformes; family Protopteridae; genus Protopterus; species Protopterus annectens. Next base: position 1,395,751,591 of record NC_056726.1, read on the forward strand.
TTGAGTGATTGACTGGCCCCAAAAAGTGTTGGATAGATTGGATATCAAAACAAGAAGGATGCTTCATGCTCACCAAATGATTTATAAAAATCAGTGTATACCAAGATTATATATCCCCTGCTCTGAAGGAGGGATGGGCCTCCTTGAAATTGATTACATGTACAGATCTGCAATCGTGGGACTCCACACATATCTATTGACCTCACAAGATCCAAATGTGGTGAAAGTTTTGAAGCATTAGGATAATAAATCTAAGATGACATCTCTGCTTAATTTAGCAGAAGCATATCGACGTCAAGCAGGAATGGAAATCAAACCAGAAGTGGATAAAAACCAGGGAGCAACTGAATGTGCTAAAAAAGAAAAGAAAGAATATAAGGTGAAGGATCAGATGAGAAGGCAAGAAATGTGGAAAAAACAAATATAGTTGCAAGTATAAAAAACTTCAGGAAGAGCCTCATGTTGATCAAGAACAAACACAGGAATGGTTAAGGAGAGGTGAATTTACATCAAGAAATGAAAGGTTAATATTGGCAGCCCAAGATAGTGGGCTGCGTACATGCTGGTTTACTAAGTCTATTGAACATGTGGGAGAAACGGACATATGTAGGTTTTGTGGAACTGAGTTGGAAACAGTTACACACCTTATTGCTGGTTGCGATGCTCTAATGGCAGAGGGACTGTATACTGAAAGGCATAATAATGTGGCGAGATTGTTACACTGGAGATTGTACAAACATTATGGTATCAAAATGGCTGAAAAACATTGGAAACATGAGCCACAGAGAATCATAGAAAATGATGAAGTTTACATCACATGGGATCATCCAATACCAACAGTTCAAAAGATAGATGCTAGAAAACCGGACATAGTGATCCAAGAAAAGAAGACAAAAGTAGCATTGATCATTGAAATTGCCACACCTAGTGACTATAGTGTCTTGCGTACAGAGAGACACAAAGTCATAAAATACCTTGATCTGCAGGCAGAAACGACAGCCATGTGGAAGAAAGATACCCAGACAGTTCCAATAGTAGTAGGAGCAACTGGTCTTATAAAAAAGAATTTACAATCATATTTAGATATGTGTTACCAATTCATGTAACACCGTATCAATTGCAGGAGGAGTCATTGCTGGGCACATTGCGGGTACTGCGAAGAGCACTTTTGGCTAACATCAAAGAGTGAAATAATACTAATTTCATGAACTTTAATCGTACTCTAGTGTATTACCTGGTTCTCTCGCAGAGAAGCTGATGCATGGAACAGACTACCAATTTATATTAAAGCAAGTACTAGTTTAGATATTTTTAAGAGCAGCCTAGACACTTATTATGGGAACAAGTGGTTTGGTATATTGGTAAGCTAGAAGGGCATTAATGCCAGTGCTTGAAATATTTCTATGTATGTATGTAAACAATTTGTGATATACAACCTGCAGTACAATGTGCAGCACTAGAGGTCTCATCTTTGTAATAACATTAACAGGACTGAAACGGTTCAGGGAAGGGCTGTCACAGTGGTGGTTAAAGTTTGTTTACTGAAAACATGTTAAATGAATTTCTGACCGACAACCACGTTATTAAAATTGCATCTGAAGAATATGTTCTGTGAGGACGGCAGGCAAAATTCTCAACAGCTGCCATGTAGTGGGCTACACCCCCTACATCCTGGCTACTAATACTATCAATATTGGACTTACTGTCACATGGTAGTAATGAAAAATTCCTCTAGCACTGACCCATTCTGAGGAATCAGAATTTTTGGCAAACTGTCTGAAATTGCCAACTTGCACAGCTGGCTATCAAAGAACTGTTCATTTGTTAATATGATGGTACAAAGCTTCAGGCCCTATGCCTTAAGAAAAATAGTCACAATAACAATACCAGTTTAGTGTGAAAGGTGTCTAACTCATTGTATTCTTCCTTCTCCTATCAAGGAGTACTTCTCTGGCAACTTTAGAACCAGTCTGGTTGACTGAATGGGTCATCTCAAAATTTCACCTGAGATGTGTGGGAGGGGAAATCTACTTAACGGTTGACACAATTAATCTCCCACCAATCAGGGTTATATGAGCTTAGTTCTTGCTGTAAGCTTAGTAAAGAACCTGTGAGCCTAAGAAGATATACAAACCTTGACATGTACATATTTGAATATAAACACATTCAAATAAACGATGGGTAGCAAAACTTTGAGGAGGGTGATACCTTTTAAAGAAGGAAATACATGCAAACAATTGTGCATAACATAAAAACAGAGAAGCAGAGAAGACACATGGAAGGGTACTCGTATGTTTTTCTCACTGATAGCTATGAATAAACAAAACAACCACAAAAGGTGAATTCAGCAACAATTGGAGAATTTAGGGTGACATGGGACAGAAAAGTTTAGAAAAGTAGAAGGTTCACTACAAGTTACAGTACACAGATGGTACAGCAGTATAGGTGGATCCATATAGTTCTTAACTGCCATTGCCCTTGACTTTTCTAAAACATGGTTTCACCATTTACTAACTATATTTTGTTAAACACTGCTTACAAATTCCATCCCCCTATAGTTTCATCATCTGTTTTGGTATCACCCCACAAGAAATCTCAGTTCAAAGCTGAAACTCTTACGGAGATTCTCTAAACACATGGGACAATTTACCTTCGAGTAAAATGCAGGTAACATACAAAACTTAAAAAAAATGCTTGCTTACTACATTAACATGATAAGCTTCAGCTGTTGCACAATAGTTCAATGTCTCTCACCATCCCTTCATCATACTATTCTAACTACACTGTAACTTATTATAAAGGATTAGTCAAGATGAAGTCACTGTAGCTAACTACTTTCCTGGTAGACACATGCAAATAAATAAATAAACAAATAAATAATGAAGTATTTAGGAAATGTTGAATAAGAAGTAAATTAGACTACACTATGTATGTTATATTTTGTCTTGTTGAAGTTTCAAGAAGTTTATTCAGTTAAGTAGGTAGAAGGACATATTTTCTTGTTCTAATATTTTCCTTTATCCATATTGCTGTTCCACTTCTGCAAATATCAGTATAGACTGTCAGTGGGCTCATTTGACCATTAGAACAAGAACACTTGTCCATCTACCATTTAGAACAAGCAAGTGGTGCATTGATCCAAAATTTAAAGGAAGTGAGGCCTTCCATTTTTCCCATACAAGTGTCAGAATATCTGGTCTTATGGCTATGCTCTATGATGGTGTAGCCAAAATAGTTAAAGGAGAGCCTTGAGGTCACACTTCCACTAACACATGCCTAGAAAGTAACAGGTAAATTAATCCTGTTGTCTAACTCTGAAGGGGCTATAACAGACAGTGGTACAGTTACAGAGCATTACAGGACCAGACCTAATTAAATGCCTTACCAAGCTCAGTGACCTCAGGCCTCAGTGGATTGATGAGGTTATGAAGGCCTCATGTTCTCTGCCCACAATCTCTTTCATTAGCAAGTTTTTTCCATCTTTTTCGAACACCTCTGCCTTTTAAATAATAACTCTGGTCCAAGGTGAATAGTTAATGGTTCTTACTTTTTAATTTCTCCAAGTCTTTTGGGCTTCTAATACCATGATGGGAATGGACCCCATGAGTAAGTCAAAGTATGATTAAAGTTCATGAAATTAGTATTTATTGTTTTGATGTTAGACACAAATGCTCTTTGCAGCACCTGCAATGCGCCCAGTAATGGCTCATTTTGCAATTCATACGGAGTTACATGCATTGGTAACATATCTATGTAAACTCTTTTTTATAAGATCTGTTGCTTCTACTATCTGGCTATCCTTCTTCCACATTGCCCTTGTTTCTGCCTGCAAATCCTGGTATTTTATGACTTTGTGTCTCTCTGTACATAAGACACTGTAGTCACTGGATGTAGCAATTTCAAAGATCAATGCTACTTTTGTCTTCTTTCATGGACTAATATATCTGGTTTTCTCGCACCTGTTTTTTGAATTGTTGGTAATAGGTGATCCCATGTGATACAAACTTCATCATTTTCTATAATGCTTTGTGGCTCATGTTTTCAGTGTTTTTCATCCACTTCAATACCATAATGTTTGAACAATCCCCAATGCAACAGCCTTGCCACATTATTATGCCTGTCAGTATACATTTCTTCTGGCATTAGTATATCACAGCCACCAAAAAGATGTGCGACTGTTTCTAATTCTGTTTTACAAAACATGCATTTGTCTGTTTCTCCCACATGTTCAATGGACTCTTTAAACCAATGTGTACACAGTCCACTATTGTGGGCCACCACTACTAAACTTTCGTCTTTTGGTTTAAATTCACCCCTCCTTAACCTTTCCTGCATTCAATTCTGATCAACATGAGGGTGTTCCAAGAGTTTTCTATATTGGTAACTATATTTAGGCATTTTCCACATTTCTTGCCTTCTCATCTGATCCTTCACCTTATATTCTTTCTTCTGTTTTTTGGCAAATTCAGTTGCTGCCTGATTTTTATCTACTTCTGGTTTGATTTCCATTCCCACTGCATGCCGATATGCTTCTGCTAAACTAAGCAGGGAAGTCAACTTAAGACTTATTCTCCTCATGTTTCCAAATTTCACTACATTTGGGACTTGTGAGATCAGCAGATATGTATACAGTCCCACGATTGCAGATCTATACATGTAATCAATTTCAAGGAGGCTAATTCCTCCTTCAGAATGGGGTAAATATAGTCTTGGCATGCACTGCTTTTTATAAATCACTTGGTGAGTATGAAGAATTCTTCTTGTTTTCCTATCTAATCTATTCAACACCTTTTGGAGCCTGTCAATCACTCCAAAACTGTAGGTTAGGACAGGAAGAGCAATTTGGTTTTTAGCTTGGACTTGGTTCTTAGATGCCGATGCTGTTTTCAGTATTATTTGCATCTTCTAAAACATTCCTTACTATGTTTTATTCACATTTGTTCATGTTTTATTGTTCATCATTCATCAATTCTCAAATATTTATAAACTCTCTCTTGCTGAAGTTCTTTCATATCACATTCTTGTCCCAAAGTGATGTTTTCTTGGTGCTGCAGCTTTCCTACTTTAAAGGTTGCTTTTGCAGATTTACCAAGACCAAATGACATTCTTATAGCATCTGAAAAAGTTTTGATAACTTGCAGTTGTGCTTTCAGTTTCCTCATCTGATGAACTATACAGTTTTAAATAATCTACAAAAAGATGAGAAGCCTTTACGCATTTTGTTTTCTGGAAGCCAAACTGTAGCCATGACCTAATCTGTTAAGTAGACAGCTTAATTGTTCTCTCATGGGGAGGAAAAGATGCTACCTCTGATAGGACCACAATTTATTTTTCAATGCAAGACTGGCCTGAAGACTCCTCTAGTTGCACCCAACTGGACCATTCATTCCGCTGCGGTAAAACACAGGTATCCCCAGGCAAGAGTCCTATTCCTGTATGGGTAGGCAAATTGGTCTATTCTTCCTATCACAACAAGAGTCAGCAACTGGTCCTGTGCAGCCATCTACATTCCCTTGTGGAACACCCCATCCCTTGTAGTGGCATGTGTGAATCCACAGGGGCCATCCATCTGCTGGCCCTGAACAATGTCCCTCTCCCTAGGATGGGGAAACTATCATCAGCATCTCACTACTATCTTCGCCCAGTCAACTCCATCAGGTGCCTGTGCCACTAGTAAAACTCAGGCTGCATGGAATGTAGGGCTTTATTCATCTATGTTACCAAATTTGGCAGCACCACAAGCTTCTTAAGTCCAAGAAGGTTCTGAAATTACTGGCCCAGTACAGCAAAGTGTTCTTCTTAAATGTGGTATGGCAGTCACAGAAGGAGACTTTAGGGAGCCTTCTCCAAACAAAAAATTATAATGTAAGAAGTAGTCCTTAGGCAGAATTTGTCTTCCATGGACACACTTATTCATAAGCTTTTTTGTGGATATTGGGACCCAATGAATTGTCAATAAACCAGCAATTCATAAATGCAATATACTCAGTCATGCATTTAAACAACAATAAGCCAAAAAGCAAGAAAATCTTTTTCTAAACTGACTTGCCATTCTCTGAAAGTCACTTGGAAGGGATCAGTGGACCGAATCTTTCAACAAATCACTTCTTGCAGCAAAAATGAACCAACGATGGCACAGCTGCTTCTCTTTAAGCCTTATGGCATGCTGATGTCCTGAGAGAGGTAAGACTGTAGGCATTCCAGAAATACATCCATACAGCTTCAGAAGTCAGTCACCCATATTTATCATAGATAATGATTCTACTGCAGCTACAATACCTTCAAAATTAATCAATTCCTTTTAACTATCCCCCTAGCTATACTTTCTGGACATGCAGTCACAAAAATTAAAGGTCTGTGGCAGATAAGGTTTGCTGATGACTGCAAACTAGGAGTGGTCATATAATCTTCAAATGATGTCAACATCCTACAAGAGGGTCTTACACAAACAAATGATTGGTGCCAAAGTCATGGCCTTAAACTCAATACAAAAAAATGTATTATCATTCCTTTTGGTAAAAGTGATGCTCCTGCTAACTACCACATCAGTAGCAACACCTTACGTATGCACTCAGTGGTGAGAGATCTGGGCACACAGGTTGACAGCAACCTTACCTTTGACCACCATGTCTCCACAGTGGTAAGAAGGGCATTCTATATCACTCATCTCATAAGTAAGGGCATTGCCTCTAGAAAAAAAGAAGTTATTACCTCCCTGCACTCTTCCCTCATCAGGCCAATAACTGAGTACAACGCCCCTTTTGGTATGTACCTTTCTAAGCACCTGCAGTGATTGGAGAAACCACAAAGGTTCCTCTCAAGGAAAATTCAAGGTCTTCACCATCTGTCCTATGGGGATCATCTAAAATCACTGTCACTTTATTCAGTGTCATGCAGACTACTCAGAGATGATCTCTGCCTTGCATATAAGGCAATCACTGATCCTACATTAGTGGAAATGCTTAATATCTGAAAGTCAAATGGCACATGGGTTACTTGCTCTAAAGACCTTAACATGGTATGTGACATTAATAAAACCTGCTGGAGGGCCAGATTTGTCTCCCAGAGGTTACCACACCTTTGGAACAGGCTTCCACTTCATGTCAAACAGAGCACCTCATTAGCCCTCTTCAAACGCAATTTGGAAGATGTGATGGGTGACCGTAAATTCACCTTGGGGGTTCCACCTGTGGGACAATAGGTGCTGATCATGGAAATAAGGGTAAGAACTTGGCTAGGCTTGTAAGGGCCCTACGGCCATTAGCTTAGTAACTTCCTATGATCCTCAAATGATAATCAAAGGAAGTTGTTAGGACAGATAAAAAATGTATTCTCATCGGGGTGTATGGGAAGCCATGAGAACTGGCACTACTTTAGCTTCACTCTTCACTTGTTCTCTGTAGGTGTGACTGCAAAACAGGGGTCTACTGGCATCACACTACAAACAAGTTTTTATTTCAGATATTGTCTCAATCAGAGCAAAACATTTTGCTTAGGTGGCAACACAGTATAACATTATGCTGCACTCACAATGAAGTAACAAAACAGTATGACTTTGCTCTGGGTTTTTCACTTCATACTGTACCATGTGCACCCTTAAAGTCTGATGCTTCAATACTTCTGATGATTACCATGACTAAAGGATAATTTTATTTACTGCATGGGTACACTTGAGCTGAGAGTGGAACTTTCATTTTTTTCTCTGCATTTTACTGAAATGCCTCCTGACAGTATGAAGATTTACAATCATAAGGCATAATCACAACATTATTACAACAAACTGCAAAATGTACCATGCAGAGTGGCACATAGGAGACTCCATGTAGACATGACTTACGTATTCCAAACCTCGTGCTTATTTTATTTAATTATAACTGTTTGTTTTATACTGACGGGGGGGTTTCTATTTCTTTTTTTTTTACATTCTGAATATATACAAGGATCTGTAGACTCTTTTCTCTTCTTCACTTCAAAGCATGTCAACTGCACAGTTAAACATTTTGCAGAAATGACAGAAATTAAAAGGAATTTATGTGCATAAAGCAATGTGCAATTATTAATTTGTTCTGGATGACTTTTACTACAAAGTGTAACTTATAGAGTTATAAAAAGGCTACCTAAGAATATGCTCTTGAGTTTTTGTGCCAGACTAGTCAGTAGCATGTCTTCTTAGGGGAAGTGTGTAGAGCTGTGAGCAGCAAGATGAAATGCATTACTGCAGTAATTATACTTTTCATTTTCTTCACAATCATACAACAGGAATATGTATGAAAAGTAGCTACTTTTCCGTATTCAGGCTATGTGTTAAAATAAAGGTAGCTAGGCATAATGGTTAAGATGTTTACCTCACAGAAAAAGGGTACAGGGTTTGATTCTCACCTTTAAGGGAAACTGCCTAGGTTTAAAATGGCATGTAAGGGCAGCTGGCTTAGTACCTACCTATGAACTATAGTCACTGAAGACAATCACTGACATGGTTGTTGGTGGCAGTTAATATGTGTATGTGGGAAACAAGTTTATAATTGGGCTTAGCATAATGGTTAAGGTTTTCACCTCATAGACACATGGTACAGGGCTTGATTCTGACCTAGGTAATTGGCAAGCCTTAAAATGGCCTTTCATGGCAGTTAACCTGTGAGCCTAAATATTGATGTAGAGCTCTTTTTATGTACTTATTTTTTCAATGTTCTCTTTGAACTGAGATGGAGGCCTTTGTTTACCTTCACAGAAGGCACAATGTGAATGTGCAGCACCTGTCTACTAACACTGCAAACTAGTTTTAGTTGCATACACTGTCTTACAACAAACCATTAGATAAAGTTACATGAGAACAAACATTTATTTTATATTTATAAGGCACAGTACCTTGTATTTATTATTCTCTTTATTTTTTTACTACAACATGTACCATGTGAGTGAAGCAAGGAAAACTGTCTTGAGTACATATTACTTCTTTTTTTGTGTTCAAGATTTTATAAATAGTTTCCTGCCATCTCAACTTAGTTTCAAAATCCTATCAAAGCTAAAGAGGATAAAGACTCATCAGACCTGGCTTCATATAGACCCATATCAAATTTAAACCATGATTATAAAACGCTTGTGTCTACCCTAGCTAAAAGAATGGCAAAGGTGTTGCCAAACTGACAGATATGAATCACTGTGGTTTTGTGATGAGGTGGCAAATATCTCACAACATTAATAGAACATGTAGTTGTATAAAATCTTACCATAACCATAGATGTCTTTCTCATCTCTTCTATGTTGTATTCTTAACATGAGGGATTCACTGCCAAAGGTGGAACCAATGTTTGGCCAGTATACAAAAGACTTTAACCACTGCAAAGTATATGGGATGTCACAAGTAGGTCAGCAGTCGGCGTAGGCCATAAAAGTGACATCCACATGTACCATCCCCAGAAATGAATGCCCCAGTAAGAACACCAGCCTAAGCAACAAAGGAGGTAAGCATACATCCAGGGAGAAAGACAAAAAACAGGGGGAAGGTGGGAGGGATAGAATACTGCTACATAGAAGAGAAGGACATGTATGGTTATGGTAAGATTTTACACAACTATTCTATACCCTTCTATTCTTATCTTGCAGAATTCTTAACACGAGGGAGAGTAGCAAGCTCATGAAAAAGAAAGGGAGGAGGAAGAAACAGAAGTGCTCTCTAAAAAGCCATGGAGAATTGCTGTAGCAAAGCCAGCTCTAGATATGGAGATGCCATCCTGTTTATAATGTTTAGTGAAGGTATGGACAGAAGACCAGGTAGCTGCTTCCAAGATGGAGTTAGTATCCAAACCTTTGAAAAAAGAACCTGAAGAAGCCACAGCTCTCGTAGAATGAGTCTTAACTGGAGTGGAAAGGCTCTTACCATGAAAAACGTAACAAAAGGAAATAGCCTTAGAAATCCAAGTGGAAACAGTCTGTTTGGAGGCAGGCATTACCATAGCCCTGGGATGAAAAGAAAAATAGTTGATCAAATTTCCTGACGGCCTTGGTTTTAGCCAAGTAAAACCTGAGTTGTCTATGCACTCCAAGCATACCTCTCAACCATACTGAATTCCTTGGTATTTACCGGTTTTGAAGTCAAAATTTTGGGGTGCCACTAATTCCTGAGTGGCCCCCTTAATTTTCAAATTTCCAGGTAATTTTTTTTTTATTACCAGTACCACTTTAAATTTATGGCTGATGGCATCACCAGCCTACAGGGGCGGGTGCGATGACATCAGCTATTGTCTGCTGGACTCGGAGGGAAATTGGGAATGTAACAGCAATGGCAGCAGAAGTTACAGAGTCCACGGCGCCCAAATGTCCCAGCTTCTAGGTAAGAAAAATATTATCTAATGACTAACGCTGCTTAGTGGCATAGCTTTCAGCCGGTCGCTCTATTCAGAACAGTTTTTGTGCATTTATATGCTATCATAAGTCTGCTGGCCAACTTAGAACTGTTTAAGTGTAGAGTGTGTACCGTTATTGTGCATTTATATCTTATTGTAAGTCTGCTGCCATTACAAACCGTTGTTGTGAATTGTGCATTTATTTATATGTTAAAATAATGTAAGTCTGCTTGTCAAAAATTGTTTAACTGCAGAATGTGTGAGTGTTGCTGCTGGCCTGGCATTCGTTGTGCATTTCGTTTAACTGCGGAATGTACGTGTGTGTACTGCTGCTGCTGGCATTAATTTCTTCACCGTTGTACAATAACATTTAGTATAACTGCAGAAGAACATATATGTGTGTGTACCTGTGCTGCTGCTGGCATTAATTTATCTACCATTCACTGTTGTTGATGTGCATTTAAGTCTGCTGCCAAGAACTATTTAACTGCAGAGTGTGTGTGTACCACTACTGTGCATTTATATGTTATCATAACTAAGCCTGCTTCCAAGAACAAGCCATTATGGTGCATTTATTTATATGTTATCATAACGTAAGTCTGCTTGTCAAGAACTGTTTTACTGCAGAGTGTGTGAGTGTTGCTGTGGGTATTCATTGTGCATTTAGTTTAACTGCAGAGTGTCAACTAAATAACCTAAACCACAACTAAGTAGACGCACTGAGTAAAAATGTACTTGTTTTATTAAAACTGAAAACAACATTTCCATTGACTTTTTCACAGTAAATAAAGACATAACCTGAAAAAAATTACCCCACATTCCAGTAGTGAATTTGTGACTACCATCCACTCAGGTTAGATTTAAAAGTAGCCAGAGTATTGCTATGCTTAATAGGTTTGACAAAGTCTATTCCAAAATCATAGCGTGTACTGCATTAAATATATACCTTGTTTGCAGGTGTTGTTAAAATATGATGGAGATTAAGAATTTTGGTGTTGGTGTTCTTAGCACTGCTGGTTCTATGAAGGTGAATGAGATCAAAAATGGCAGCTTTCACTGCAGGTAAAATAAGGCAGAGATCATCATGCAAGAACCTATAAGAAATACAGTGTATAGTGTGACATTTTAGTCTTAAATGGTAGCTTAGATTTCTTGTCCTTCAATTATCTTAGTTAAAAGTCTCTGTGGCCTTTCAAGCTGGACTATGTGTTTATTTATTTTATTTATTTGACATTTTTTATTTCACAAGTAAATACTAAATGGGTCATTGCATTTAGTAATGGGTCCAATGATGGATTTAAACCATTTAACTGTAACTTCTTTGGATTGAAGAGATGACCCTTGAGATTAAATGTGTTAATCAAAATAATTTCCTAAACACAGCTGAGATGTGTCAGTCAAAAGCTGGCTCCTTACCAACATACATACCCAGTTGTGTAATAACTAAGTCTGTACTGAGGTGAGTATTCTTGAGATTGTATGAATTAAGTTTGCTTGATTTCCTAAAAATAAAACATTACATTTTTGACATTGAAGTCACTACTGCAAGCAGCCAAGCACTGATCTAATCAAGTCCTTGTTAGAGCATCTGAGAGTCAGAAGAGGAGTTCGCACCAACCCCAGTTTGCAGCCATCAGGAGACTTGATCACTCATATAGTCTCTTGTCCTTTACTTTCACATGCAAAAACGAATATCATATTGGTGGAATACGGGACTCAGGACAGAACTTTGTAGGACAACACTTGTGGGATATTTTTGTTTGAAAGAAGTTACCCCAGCTGTTACTAGATGGGTTCTGTCAGTGAGCCATTTAACAATCCAACAAATAACATAAGGGTTGACGTTTAGGTGGGTGGATTTAATGATAATATCTGCATGGTGAATGGTGTCAAAAGCCTTTGCCAGGTTTGAATTTGCAGTACAGAGAGTATCCTGGGCTTTCGTAGCCTTTTTGAAGAAATCTACCTGACTGAATAGACACAAATTTCTTTCAGAAAACAAAATTGCTTAGGATCCAGAGTGTAAAGATGACCTATGTTATTTATTCGCTCTATAAGGAAGTAGCCCATAGTCAACAAGAAAAGGCTAATGAAGCTTACATGTCTGAAGTTAGCAGGGTCAGAATTAATGCCACCTTTATGCAGAGACACCAGTATGAAATTTGCCAAGCTCTGGAGACATAACCAGGGGTGAGGCTTAGGTCAAAGAGGATTAGTGAGGGCTGAGTTAAACTGTTTTGCACTGTCTGGAAGGCTGCTAGGGTCTGCTAGTAATGGTATCAGGACCCATGGAGCTGGTGTTCTTTGTTTTGAATAGATCTGTCAGGATTTGATTCAGTGATTTTAGAAAGGGGGTGTCTCTGAAGGGATACAGTTGGGAACATACCTCTCAACCTTTCAGTGCAAGAAATCTGGACAAAGCCAGAGAAAAAAATGGGGGGGCAAAGGCCCAAAAATAGGGACAGAATTTAAATACTGCACCTATAAACTTAGAAAGTTACTAGAATAACAGGTTTTGCATTATTATGTAGTTTTTGAATGATATAAAGTCTGAAACTGCAATGTCTGTCATTGTTTACTATTATTTTGGTGACTTTCAATCTTCAATGATTCTGCCAGAAAACCACAAATTTTATGAGGAACAGAGACTGACCAAAAATATGAGTAAAAAATCTGGACATTCTGCGAAAATCTGTACAGTTTGAGAGGTATAATGTAAGTAGACTAGTTAGTACAAGACAGTAAATTTTATTTTTATATAAAAGAACTATATTTTAGTTTTATACAAATTCAAAGTTTTGTGTTAATTAATAATATATAAATAATTTGTTTTTCTGCTTTACATTTTATGTTATTTAAAGAAGGCTGAAGGCAAGTGCAGCCTCACCCAGTGTTATTTTTCTAAAAGAATATGGTATTTTAGTTTTGCACAAGTTCAAATATTAATATAAATAAAACACGTGTTATTTTTCTTATTTTGTGTTTCATGATCATATTTTGGTTGTCTGTTCTTCGGTTTGCGTTTAAAAGTAGGTATCCCACAATTCCGCTCGGATGGACGGGGCTACATAATTATATATGTAAATGTTATGTTAATCAGCATACAGATTTGTACCTTTTTTCATGGGCTTTGTCCAGATTTTTGATGTTTCTGGGTTGAAAGGTATGACTCCAAGGTGTGTAAAACCCTCTCACTAGATGATTGTGGAGAGGGGAAGAAAGTAGGCAAAAGAATAGATTGGTTAAGTGACAACTCAGTCACAGGACATAAAAGAAGGGTCAGTATGCAAGGAAACCTGATCTTTATGGAAAAAGTACAGTTGTGTACACTTACCATAAATGTATATGTTCGAGTGTATTCACTGTTGCAGTCATCACATTTGGGTTATCTGCCTGCAGTAGCCCTCAGTCGGCCTGATTATCAAAGTTTTGGGTCCTGCGTCGGTTGCTGTCTCATTTGCCATGATGTCAGGTAGTCAGGAGAATAAAGCATGCAGCCGATGCCATTACATCAGTTTTTCTTGCCCCAGAAGTCAGGTGCCCCCCTAATGGGAAGCAATTAAAAAAAATATATATATATATATATATATATATATATATATATATATATATATATATATATATATATATATATCCAAGATTATACCTCCAACAAAAAAGCAAATACACCAAAAACCTTTTTAAGCATAGTAAAGGAGAACAGAGGTATAGCCAAAAGAAGACAGGGGGCTGGAGGGATGGTAACCAGGACTGCAACAGTGAATACACTCGAACATCTACATTTATGGTAAGTGTACACAACTGTACTATGTTCTTCGTGTTTCACTGTTGCAGTCATCACATTTGGGTAGATTCCCAAAGCTAAGGATGGGAGAAGGAATTTAGATAGCATTAAGACCAGCTATAAGGCACTGCAACACTGCAGTGGCAAAACCAGCTCTGGATTTACAGAAAATTGGCAAATGGTAATGCTTGGTGAAAGTATGTACAGAACTCCAGGTAGCAGCTTCTAGGATGTTCCTGGTAGGGACACCTCTGAGAAAGGCTGTAGCGGTAGATGCAGCCCTGGTTGAGTGTGGTCTTACCCCCTGTGGAACAGGTTCTCCATGGTGCTTATAGCAGAAATGAATGCAATGGCCTATCCATTTAGAAATGGTTTGCTTTGAAATGTACTTCCCCTCTGCCCCTGCAGCAAATGCCACCAGCAGCTGTTCAGATTTCCTTTGAGGTTTAGTCCTGTCCAAGTAAAATCTAAGTTGTCTGTGCACATCTAAGGAGTGCAGTATCCGTTCCCCTTTCTTCTGTGGATTAGAAAAGAAGGCTGGCAAATGAATGGACTGATTAAGAGCCACACTGGATACTACTTTGGGCATTAAGGAGGGATTGGTCCTGAGGGACACCCTGTCCGCATGAAAGATGATGAAATGCTCCACTGCCATAAGGGCCTGTAATTCAGACACCCTACTTGCTGAAGTGATTGCTAAAAGGAAGGCTGTTTTCCAAGAAAGGAATTTTAACTCTGCACTTGCAGCTGGCTCAAAAGTAGGTATAGTGAGTTTGTTTTTGGCCCCTCTGATAAACTGCTTAAGCAGTGGATGAGAGAAGAGGGGTGGTTCTGTGTTGTAATGAGCTGAAATGGCTGAGTCATGAATTTTGATGGAGGAAAAGGAAAGGCCCTTGTGAAGCATCTCAGTTAAGTATTGAAGAATCTGAGGTAAATTAGACGCTTCTGTGCCCATCCCTTGAGTATAGTTCCAGGAACACAATCTTTTCCATTTTTCAGCACAAGATTTTCTAGTACTAGGCCAACTTGCCTCCAGAATGACATCCAACACTTGTTTATTGAGGGATGGTAACGGACAGATCAGGTAATTAGCCATGCTGCCAGGTTCAGGGTTTGAAGCTGAGGATGCAGAATCTGGCCCTCCTGCTGGGACAGCAGGGTAGGGGTCTGAGGCAGATGCCATGGTGCCAGCAGTGACACTGCGCAAGAGGGGGTACCAGTGTTGGCGTGGCCAGTCTGGTGCAATCAGTATCATCCTTGGTTTGTCCTGTTTGATCTTTAGTAGTACTATGGAGAGGAGAGCCCAAAGGAGGAAAGGCATAAACTGATAGATTTTTCCAGGTGAAGGACAGGGCATTCACTTTCCAAGCTTGTTTGTGGGGAGTCTTTGTGCAGAATTTGTCCAATTGGTAGTTCTGGGGGGAGGCAAAAAGGTCAATTTCTGGGCTCCCCCAAATGTTTATCAACATGTTGAAAGTCTTGGGTTCCAGTTTCCACTCGTGTGGGTCCATGAGATTTCTGCTTAGTTCGTCTGTCAGTGTATTTAGCTTTCCTGGCAGGAATTGAGCCTGTAGGTGCACTTAGTAGTTCAAGGCTGTGTTCCACAGAGCCATGGCTAGTCTGCAGAGGGGGTATGAATGGGTACTCCCCTGCTTGTTTATGTACTACATAACAGTGGTGTTGTCCGTCTTTACCATTAATTGTCCTGGAAGAATGTGGTCCTTGAAGGCTGTCAGAGCATTCTGTACAGCTAACATTTCTTTTTGATTGATATGCAGGTGCATTTGACTTGGGTTCCATTTGCCCTGAATGCACTTCCCTGCCAGATAAGCCCCCCATGCATAGTCTGGGATTACTATTAGATTTTCGAAGCAAACTTTGTCGACTGCACTGTTGCCGAACACGGAATTTCAAAAACGGTAATATCGAACACCAAAAGCCAACCTAGGAACGGGTTTTAACATGGGTCAAGATAAGGGAGAGGTTTGTAGTTTGGCAATAACACTGAACACCAATCTTGACCCATGTTAAAGCCATTCCTAGGTTGGCTTTTGGTGTCCGATATTACCGTTTTCGAACTTCCGTGTTCGACAAAAGTGCAGTCGACGGAGTTTGCTTCAAAAATCTAATAGTAAACCATAGTCTGATACGTCTGTTGTTAGGGTTTGGGTGACAGGGGCTAGAGTGAATGGCAGACCCTTGTTTTGGTGGCAGGCCTCTGCACATCAAAGGAACTCTAACTGTAGGCATGGTATGACAGGAATCATTGCTTCTAGATCCTAAGAATGTTGACACCATAGGCTTTTTAGATACCATTGCAGTTTCCTCATATGCAGTCTTGCATATGGAATTAGGAGAATGCAGGAGGCCAGGAACCCCAAAGCTTGCAGTATTTGCCTTGCAGATAGCAGGGTTTTTGTGGCAATTAGTTTGAAGTAAGCTGTCAAATGAATTTGTTTCTCTGGCATGAGGAAAGCCATCTGGGAAGTTGTGTTCAAGCTTGCTCCCAGGAATATAATGTGATGTGATTTATTTTCATTTATGGTGTACCCCAGACAAGTTAGCACCTTTTGTACAAACGCCAGATTATTCAAAAGTATGTCCTGGCTTTCTGTCTGAATTAGACAATCGTCCAGGTATGGGTATATTTGAATATTTCTTTGCCTGCAAAATGCAATGACTGGAGCTAGGCACTTTGTGAATACCCTGGGCGCAGTAGATAAGCCAAAGGGCAGTGCAGAGAACTGATAGTGCATGTAGCCTGCTTTGAAGCGTAGGTATCTTCTGCAAGATTCCCTGATTGGGATGTGCAGATAGACTTCCTTTAAATCCAGTGTTGCCAACCAGGCACTCTTGCCTAGCATAGGAAGCAACTGGTGAAGAGTTAGCATCTTGAATTTTGGGATCACCAAAAAGGTGTTTAGGATAGAAAGGTCCAGGACAGGACACCATGAGTTGTCTTTTCTGAGTACGACAAAAAGTCTTGAGTAGAAACCTTGTCCCTTTTCCTCTTCTGGTACAGTTTGAATAGCCCTTATGCTTAAGAGAGAGAGTACTTGCTTTTGAGTCTCAGCCCACTGATTTCGGGGTAGATCTGGCCAACTGTTTGGGGTTAGTAACGTGTGGAAGTGATATCCTTGGGAAACTATATTTAAAACCCACTGGTCCTGGGTAATGAGTTCCCAGTTTTTTGTCTGCAAAGCAATCTTTTCCCTAAAGGAGCAGTCAGTTGAGAAGGGCTTGGAAGTTTTAAAGTTAAGTCATTGAGACGGTTTACCATAGGGGGGAGTCTTACTACTCCCTGATTTGGAAGTGGGTGCCCTCCACTGCTTAGTCCTGTGCGTACCTTGGGACTGAAGCCTGGGTGTTCTGCTGGTTCTAGGTTTGGACTGGGAAGGCCTGGAAGAGGCAGAAAAGGACCAATTCTTAGAGGGCCAATGCCTACTAAATCTTGGGGGCTGTAATTGTAGAAATCTTTAACAGTTTGCATAGATTTAGCTTTTTACTCCATCTTTTTAAGTACTTCTTCTGCTTTCTTGCCAAACAGGCAGTCCTGATTTAAGGGAGCATCCAGCAATTTAGTTTTAACATGATCTGGCAAAGATTGGTCCTTAAGCCAAGCATGCCTTCTAAGTACAGACCCAGTGACAGCAGCCCTGCAAGATGCCTCTAGTGAATCAAAACCACATTGCAAAGTATGTTTTCCAACTTGTTCAGCAGAATGCATTAAATCCTGTAAATCCTTATTTTCAGCACAGTCAGGAATCAACATCATTTTCTGTTTATGCAATCCAATAATATGCTGCTGATACTTTAACACATGAAACTGGCAGTTTAAGGCTCTAATGGCCAAGGTTGCAGAAGTGTATACCTTCTTACCCCATCTATCCAGCGCCCTGGAATCTCTATCAGAGGGGGGTAGGATTTTTGGCAGTAGTAGCCTTAATGCCCTTGGGTCTCTGTGAAATGGTCTCAGGATCCGCAGTAGGATTTTTAAAAAGGAACTTGTGAGAGTCAGGAACCCTGTAATATCTATCAGGTTTTTTGGGAGTAGGAGGTAAAGAGTCAGGGGCCAAGCTAGATTCCGAAAAGGCATCATCAACAATGTCCAGTACAGGGGGGGATAGCTAAAGGCCTGTGTTGGGGCAGGAGCAAGAAATCCCTAAGCCTCTTTTTAGAAGCAGAGTAATCCTGGCTTTCCCAGTGGAAGTGCTCCCTAAGAGTATGCAAGGTTTCACCAAAAGAGAAATCCTCTGGAGGGAAAGCAGAGGGAATAGAGTCCTCTGCATCACAATCCTCATAGGTAGATAAAGGTAAATCCTGGTCATCAGAGGAAACAGAAATTTCAGAATCCTGATCAGAAGTATCATAAGCAAACTCAGTCTTAGGTCTCTTAGAGGCTGAAGGTTGGCTTCCCCTGATTAAAGTAATAAGGTCTTCAGCCATTCTTATCATTTGTTTTTTAAGCATAGAGGCCTGACCATGGATCGAGTTTTAGGCCTTGAAGAAGAAGATGGCGTTGGTTTAATATGCAAGTCAGTAGGCCTGAATACACCCTAAGAAGCCGGTGCATGCACAGCGGCTCCGGACCCATCCAAGGTAGAGACATCTGCAGGTTCCACAGTTGAAGCATCTCGTGGCATACCGGACTCTGTATGGGTCTCAGTAGAGGCCTGCAAATCTGAAGTAGCGGGTATCAGGGGCTGCGAAAGAACGTCACTGAGTACCGGCGAACTGGAGACTATCTTAGGAGAAGCATCGTCGGCAGCTTTGGACCTAGGCGGCCTGTCTCTGTCTTTATCTTTGCGTTTTTTCGGAATGTCGGTAGTCGGGTGGCTTACCAAAGACATATCTAGATAACTGAACCGAGTACCAAAATATTTAGAAGCGTAAATATGCCAACGACGAATAGTTCATTGTTTAAATAAGGCACAAAACCGACAGCGATGTACGTCATGGTCAGGGCCTAGGCAAGGAATACAGTACAAATGAAAATCTTTATGAGGTATTTGCTTTCCACAAGAAATACAATTATTGACTTTTACTGACATCGGTTTAGAGCAAGAAAAAGTTTCCCCAATGGGGTACTTAGCTTTAGTTGAAGACTTTGATTCTGTAACTCGAAAACAAAAATTTCAGGAGTCGGCTGACTGGCACTTGCGAACTGCTTCTGCTTCGGGCACCGCACGGCAAGAAAGACTGATGTAATGGCGTCGGCTGCATGCTTTATACCCCTGACTACCTGACGTCATGGAAGATGAGACATCAACCGACGCAGGACCCAAGACTTTTGATAATCAGGCCGACTGAGGGCTACTGCAAGCAGATAACCTAAATGTGATGACTGCAACAGTGAAACATGAAGAACATCCAAGAAGGGGGAAGAAGCCATTAAGGCTTGAAGTTCGAAGATCCTCCTGGCTGAAGTGATGGCTAATAATAGCACAGTCTTCCAACTACAGTGTTTCAGGGAAGCTGTAGCTGCAGGTTCAAACAGAGCCACAGTGAGTTTTTCCAAGACAAAACTGAGATCCCAAGGAGGAGGAACAGGCTTCCTGGGAGGTCTGATGTGAAGGATGCCTTTAAGGAAGATTTTAACCTCCAATTTAGAGGCCAAAGGAGGAGATAAAGGCAGACTAGCAGAAATGGCTGACAGATGAGCTTTCGCATAGGAATAAGCCACCTTAGCCTTCAGCAGTTCACACAAGTAAGATAAAACCAGAGGTACATCCACGGAAAGTGGGTCCAGTTTACGAGAAGACACCAGATGGAAAACCTCTTCCATTTGGATAAGTAGGATTTCCTAGTATTGGGTTTTCTGGCCTCCTGCAGAACCCTAATCACGTCTTCTGAAAGAGGTATCTGAATGGAATCAGAATCTTATCACCACAGTGTCAGATGTAGAGTTGACAGGTGTGGGTGTATGAAAGATCCCTTGTCTTGTGTGAGTAGATCCACCCTGTGAGGTAAATGCAGACGAAGAAGAGTTAGCTAATGCTGTCTTGGCCAAAAGAGAATCACCAGCAAGATTTTTTGGCTTTTCTCATTGAATCTTCACCAGAACCTTCTGAATAAGAGGTTTAAGGGCCATAAAGGCATTGAACAAGCCTTGTGTGAAAGCTTACCAATCAGCAGGTAGGTCCTGAGGAGCAGAAACATGTTTGGTTTTCTGCTTCTTTTTAAGAGGAACATCAGTCCTGTGAAAGTTGGAGGGATCAGCCTTAGGCCTACATTCAATGACAGTCGTCGGTGTGTCCTCCCTAACTAAAATTTGCACAATACCTTGAAGGTCTTCTGAGATGATGAGCTTCAGGTCCCCATGTTCGGCCAAAGCGGAGGTTTGCAAAGCCTCTGAAGACATGATGATAGCAGGATCCCTTGCGGCCTCAAAAGTGATACCCACTATAGAATCCAAGCCAAAATCTGGATGGGTCTTCGGCCTTCATCGGCCTCTAGAGACGTCTGGAAGTGGAAGCACAGCTAAAGCTTCAGCCCTAACCTTCTCAGCCTTCTTCATAGCAGGCATAGCAGAAGACCCCAACGTACCCTCCATAACGTTGCGCACTAACCTTTTCAGTCTCTGATTCGCTAGATAAATAATAATAAGAGTGGAAAGGCGGCTACATACAAGCTTTACAGATAGGGCAAGACTTATGGTCGTAGTTGGGCCCTAAGCAGAACAGACGCTGATCGTGATTTCTTTATGTGGAATTTGTCTTCCACACTGGCATTTGTCCTTTTTGGATGACATGTAACCTCACAACAAAAAAAGTAGCAGTAAATATAAAAGAAAACCCCTACAGGGCACTTATCAGAACTCTTGTATCCAGCAAGCAACTCAGGCTAGCAGACTGACAAACACAGATGAGGTTCAGACTGGTGGCAAAAAAGTTCAGAATATGGTACATACGGACATCACTTTTATGGCCTATACTGGCTGCTGGCCTATGTGCGGTCACAAGTACTTTGCAGTGGTTAAAGTCTTTTGTATACTGGCCAAATTTCAAGTCCAACTTTGGCAGTAAATCCCTTATGTTAAGAATACTGTAACATAAGAATAGAAGGATATCAGTGATGATTCACAGGGAAGCAGAATAAATAAAAATACAGCTGTTGGTGGATCTTGATGTAGAGAAAGCATTTGACATGGTAAGCTCGGATTTTTTGCATAAGGCAATGGAAGCATTTGTATTCCCATATAAAATAATAAGGTTAATTAGGAGAATAAATGAAGGATCTGCGGCAAGAATTAAAGTGGAAGGGTTCCTCTCTGATGAGTTGTGCTTGAACAGAGGAACCAGGCCTTTGCCTTTGTCCTTTGCCTTCTTTGTTTTTTAATACAGTTATACCTACTGGCAAAAAAATAAGGATTCATAAATTCAAAGACATAATTGGGATGGTAATCAAGAAAAGTTAACTTTATTTGCAGATGATATTTTGGACTTGATAAATCCAAAAAAGTTCTTGGTGTTGTGAAACATTTTGAGAAAATTTCAAGTCTTTTTTGGGTTATAAAATGAATGATGAGGATAAAACAAAGGCTATGCCCATAAATTATGTACTCTCACACAAATAGGTTCAGCAATACCAACACTTATGGGGACACAGCACAATGAAGTTGGAGGAGGTTACTAATGATTGGGAAGAGAGATTATTTATTTATTTTTTATTTAACATTTGTTTACCAGGATAGTCTGACTGGGTTAATTCCCTGTTTTCAGTGGAGGCCCGGGGAGAAAAGTGCCACAGACTTAAACAGTAAGGTAAAGTGCAGAGAGACAGTAAAGTACAGTACAGGAAAACTACTCAATTACATGTAATAATATTACAAAATATAACAGTGTAATAAAAGCAGCACATACAATAGTCAAACTATAACAATCTAATAAAGGCAACATATATATAGTGCTGACAATAGAAAATTCAGGTAAGAACAAGAAAGTAGTAACTGAAGTGTAAGGTAAAGGAATGATTAGTAAATGAACAATATAAACACACAAATAGAATGGATTATACTAGAAATATCAGGTTAACTATGACTGCTTTGGTCTGGATATATATAGTTCTGCAGAGAAGAGAGGTGTTTTTATAATCTAAGATAGTAATAGGTAGTTAATAATTCCAGTATTGAGTTAGAGATAAGTGTATAAAGGTAAGTGTGTAAGGACCTACAGTTGTTGAGGGTTGACCTTTGATAGGAAAGTGGCAGAGAAAGGAAAATGACTGGTCTCTGTATTGAGGGATGAGCTGAGAGAAGAAAGTAGCACAGAAAAGGGGAATTTGTAGGACCTAGCAGTGAGGGAGGGAACAACGGGAAGAGACTAGCAGATGGAGGAACCAGTAGTAAGGACAGGAGTTAATGAAAAACAATGTGAATTTAGAGGAGGAGGAAGTTGGGATAGAGAAAGTAGTTGAGGAAAAGTAGTAAAGGTAGCTGCTGAGTTAGCCAGGTGTAGTGCAAGAGCGCTGCCAGTTACTGCTTAGATGGGTTCTGAGAACTTCTTTGAATTTGGTAGGGTAGGTAGTATTAAGGATGTTCTGGGGAATGGTGTTCCATGTTTTGGAAATATGACTAGAATATAGGGCATCTCCAAAGCTAATATTAGATTTAGTGACTGGTAATAGGGATTTGTCAGTGGATCTTACGGTTCTGAGGTTAGAGTATGGCTGGATGAGGTTTTGGAGTGCAGGACAGTTTTCTGGTTTGGTAATGATATTATGTGTGGTGATTATTTGATGGCGGTAGAAGAGATTGGGTAGTTCAAGCCAGTTGAGCTGCTGGAATGCTAAACAGTGGTGGGACCTACATGGGGAATTTGTGGCAAATTTGTCTACTTTGTTACAGCATGCCTCCAGTCTGGCTAAGTATGATTTTCTGAGATTTGTAAAGATTAGTGAGGCATATAACAGGGTGGAGAGAAGATGGGTCCTAGCAATGGCCTGTCTGGTGGAGTTGGTGAGGAATTGTTTGGTCCTGTAGAGAGTACCAAGTTTGAGATGGGTCTTCTTAATAACTTCAGAGATATGCTTATCAAATCTAAGGTTACTATCAATAGTGACTCCTAGTAATTTAGTTTGAGATGTGGGTTCTATTTTGGTGTTATTGGCTGAGACAATAGCAAAGGGTGTTGTAGAGTTTTTGTTGGAGAAAATAATTAGTTTAGTTTTCATAGAGTTTAATATAAGTTCTTGACTGGAGAGGTAAGATTCTATATCTGTGAAGGATTTTTGTGTTTTTTCTTGTAGCTGGGACAGGGAGGGGGCAGCACATATTAGGGTTGAATCGTCTGCATACTGAATGGTAGTTGTCAGGTCGGTAGCAGTATGCAGTTTGTTGGTAAAAACAGTAAAACCAATGGGCCTAAAACTGATCCTTGAGGGACCCCTACTGACACAGGTAAGTGAGAGGATAGGTCATTTTGCCATTTGACAGCTTGTTGTCGGTCTGTGAGGTAGCTTTGAAACCAAGATAGAGCAGGGTGGGATAGATTTAATGAAAGATCATTTAGACGTTTTTGATGTGAAACTGTGTCAAATGCTTTCGACATACCTAAGAAGATGGATGCTGCTTGCTGGCCATTGTTTTTTAGGTGATTGACATTGTCAGTGAAGATTAATAGGGCGGGAGTTGTACTATGGTTAAGCCTGAAGCCATGCTGGGAGTTCCTTATAGGTTCATAGGTTCATAGGTTAGTACTAAGCTAACTGCCCTTGCGAGCCATTTTAAGCCTAGCCAGTTATCTCTTGTGAGGCTCAAACTATGCACCTTGTGTTTGTAAGGCAAACACCTTAACCATTAGGCCACCCTCCCAATGGGTGAGGTAGCCCACACACTGAGTATGTACACATTTTTGAATGATTTACACAAGGGAGAGAGATAGCTATTGGTCTATAGTTTGTGAATTCTGTTGGTACGCCACCTTTATATAGAGGGATGACGTAAGAGTTTTTCCAAAGTTTAGGAACATACTGTTCTTTGATCAATTTATTGATTAATACAGATATAGGGTAGAGCTAAAGAACCACCACAGCAGATTACAGCTCCAAAATGAAACAATTTCATTTGGTTTATTTTAACCAAATAAAATTGTTTCATTTTGGAGCTGTAATCTGCTGTGGTAATTCTTTAGTTCTACAGTTTGTTTCCTTTATTGACAGATATAGGGTAGGAAATGGAGTTAGCTGCTAACTTGAGGTATGTGTTAGGTAACTGGTCAGCTGCGAGGGTTGTGGGTTTTAATTTATACAGTAATTTTCTAATAGTAGATGTTTGGATGGGCTCTAGGGAGAAGGCAGCAGGATGGGTAGAGGATGGGGGTGGAATGGATGGAGGGGTGCGGACTGTATTATTTAAGTGAGATAGGATGGATTTTATAAAGAAAGAGTTAAACTGAGTGGCCAGACTATCTGTGGAGTTGGACATGGTGGGAGATGGGGTTCAGGATTGTCCAGGTTGAAGAAGTTTTTTTATACTACTCCAGATTTGTTGTGGATTATTATGATGGATGATTTGTATAAGAGTATAAAAGGTTCTCTTATCTTTTTTGATTTGGGTTTTGGCTTTGTTTCTTAAGTGGTGATAGGTTTAAAAAGAGTTTTGGCTTTTATTACTGTGGTAGTAGGTCCAAGACTTGTCTCTATTTTTGAGTAGTTATTTAGTTTTGTTAGTCAGCCATGGGATATAGTTATCTTTTACACAAATATTTCTAATTGGAGCTACAGTGTTTAGAATTTCAAGGAACTTTGTATTGAAATATTCAACAGCAGTGTCAAGGTTGAGTTGAAATAAGTTGCAGTAGTAAATTAAAAGTGGTTGTAGAAAAATGTTTACTGCTTCTAATTTCTCTCTATATTGTAGATTTGGGGATGTTTGTTCTATGCCTGACTAGGAAGGTGGGTACATGGTCGCTTAGGCTGTCAAGAAGAATAGCCTGAGTGAGAGACTAAAGATGGTTTATTAGTTAGGGTCCAGTCGAGAATTGGTTTTTACTCCTGTGTTTATCTATTCTAGTAGGTGTGTTTATAATGTTGGTGTATCTATATAGACTGATGGATTTAGAGGGGCTGTCTAAGGAGCAGGTGTGCCATCAGTATTAAAATCTCCCATATTTATGGTCTCCTGGTTGAATGACGAAGATGACCAGAAGAATAGTTCTTCAATTGTGTGCTACCAGGAGTGATACAGACTGATATTATTGTTATGTGTTTATTTGGGTTTATTTCGAGATGACAGATTAGTATTTCACTATTATTCAAGTCTGGGAGGACAGGTTGGATTCTTTGGAGGTTGAGTGACTCTTTATATAGCATTGCAACCCTCTACCCCGTTTCTTATTTCTGTCAGCTCTGAGGATGTTAAAGCCAGGAGGGATGATTTCATTGTCATTAATTTGGGGTGTGAGCCATGTTTCAGTTAGAATAACTATGTCAAGTGAGTATAGGGAGATAGTTGCGTGGAGTTCATGGATTCCATTTACCAGGCTTGTTACATTTATGTTGAGGATTAGAATGATGGGAGTAATAAGTCTAAGGTTTGTGATTTGCACTGGATTGGCAGATTCTGGTAGTCCTGTTGTTTGCTGTGGTGGATAAGGGCCAGGGTTTGGGCGCATGTCTCCACTTAGCTTAAATTGTGCTTTTTTGTAAGAGAGTAGGAGTGGCAGTTTAGGTGTAAGTTTAAGGGCCTGCTTTTGAGGACATGGTAAGGAAACATACCTATAAGAGAATATTTCTGTAATGATTAGTTTAAAATGGCCAGGAGCTATAGGGATATTGAATGTGGGGTATGGGGTAGAGAGATGTAAGTAAGGGATTTATTATGAGGTATAATATGCTTGTGGTAAGAGGTAAAATGGAGAGTGAAAGAGATTAAAAGGAGCAAGACAATGTGAACAGTGGGTATTGTTGTAAAGTAAGAGAAGAATAGGAGGGCGGGAAGTTTTGGAATAGTTATTGTCTGCCTCTGTCCATCAGACACTTGGGGACCAGACCAGGGCTGGATTTCTGATTTCCTATCCAATGGTCAAGGTTACACTTAAACAGGATTAGGAACAGGCTCTGCTTCACATGGATGGGGAGCCTGTTCCAAAGCACTGGAATCCTCTGACACACACATCTGTCTCACAACATGTCCACTTTATGTCACAAGCAAAATTTAAATCCTTGGATCTAGTGCTATTGATGATGTTAATTTTGCAGATATGCAAAAGGTCCAACAGAGCTGGGTCTGAGGATGCCTTGTATGCCAGACATAGATTGCCTCCAAGTAACCTGTAGGAGATAGAGTACAGAGATAGGGTTTTAAGTTGATCCATACAGGAAAATGTGTTTATACCCTGGATTCTTCTGGTAAGGAGCCTTTGTGGGCATTCCAAATGTTGCACATCTGGTCAGGTACACTCCGAAGGTGGCATTGTACTTAATGATGGGTCTGATAGGTGCAAAATAAAGTGGCACCATGACTTCCTTGGACCTGGATAACATGCCCTTACTTATAACCTGTGTGACATAGAATTATTTTCTTACTACCTTGGCCACATGTTGGTCAAAGGACAGACAGCTGTCTACATACATTCCAAGATCCCTGACAACTGGGTCAACTCTTAGGGGGGGGGGGGTCTTATCGATGGAGTAAGTAGCTTGGGTGGCTTTTTTCCTAAAAAGGCACTACAATGCATTTCTTGGCACTGAGTTTTAATATGTGACTTTGGTACCATTCATCTGTTTGTGTTAGACTTTCTTGTAAGATATTCGTGTCATGGGGGAATCTATGATAGCTATGAATTTGCAGTCATCTGCAAACTTGGTCAGCAAAAGGCCCTTGACATTAGCATTTACCTTTGAGAAGTAGATGCCAAATAGCAGTGGTTCCAGCACATGGACCTGAAGTACCCCCTGGTGACTGATCTTTTAGTGAAGGTGATCTCACCAATCCTGAATTCCTGAGTCCTGTCTGTCAACTAACTGGCAATCCAGTGAGTTATGCAGGGATTTGCGCCCATTTTGTTGAGTTTGTCAACTATACCAGATTGGATATTGTGTAGAACATGTTAACCATCCAGTTAGAGGTGTTATGCACTGTTTGCTCTTCATCCATTGCTTTGGTGACCTTCTCAAAGATGTCCACCAGGTTTACTAGGCATAACCTTCCATTGACAGAGCCATCTTAGTTGAGTCAGGTGTCTGAAGGTTGCCTATATTTTTGTTGATCATTTCCATGATAATTCTAAGACTTTGCATATTAGACTAGTCAGACTAATGGGTCTTTAGTTTCTGGGGTTCAGTTGATGGTCCACTGTTGTGAAGTAGGACCACTTCAGTCCTCCATTCTCATTGTACAAAGCCTATAGTTGAAAAGTGAATCAAGTGGTCCTGATAGGTCATGTTTCAAGCCATTTAAGAGGCATCCTGGGATACTGTCGGGGCCCACTGAAGCTATGTTTTTGGCTATAGTGAGCACTGCCAGGACCTCCCTGACAAAAGTTAGGGGGGAGGTATGCTATAAAGTATTTTATGGGGGGGAGGGTGACATTTGAAGTTTGAGATGAATTAGTCAGCCAACAGATTCGCTATGCTTCTCTGCTCAGTGAAGGTGGCACCAGTGACTACCAGTTTGGCACACTGCTGTGTGCTGCCTTTGAGGTTACAAACATAATTGTAGAAGGCATTGTGGCTGTCTTTAGCCTGTGAGGCTATCTTGACCTTGTAACTGTCCTTCTTGGACTTAATTAGTCCTCTTAGTTTCCTTTTTACTTTAATTAGACAGCTGTTGTAATTATGAGTGTTTCTCTTCCTGATTTTAGCCATTGACCTTTTTCCTTTTGTTACATAACCTACTAAGATAAGGATTCCACCAGTGTGATTTGTTTTAGAGTTTGCTTATTGCTTACTTCTAGTAGGTATAGCATCCCCTATACAGGTTGTACAGGGTCTCTGTAAACAATGCTGCATAGGTTGCTGTGAACGTGGGATTAGGAGGGTGATTGAATTTTGACAGATAGACGTTGCACGTTCGATTCTCAGTTAGAGCATCTTCTGTGTGCCGACATGCATGAATGGGCATTCTTTCGTTGAAGGTTGTGCGTTACGCCCGGCAAGCCAGCACGTAAAAATCTACTGCCAATCATTAGCGGACCGGAGTTCCACTGTGGCGACCCCTAACCGGGAAAAGCCGAAAGACAGTTTATCTCTTAACAGGATATAGTTTGCTTTGGAATAGTTTCCAACTATTACAGGATTTGCTGGAGTTATTGAGTTGAGTTTTATTTCGAAGGAGACATCTTTGTGGTCTGGATTCACCAGTAAGGACATGAAACTGGTGGGATGTTCAGCACTCTCCTACATTGGTGAGTACCAGTTCCAGTGTATCTGAACATCTGGTGGGTGTGCGCACTATCTGGTCAAAGATATGTCTGTTAATAAAGGTCAGGAATCATGCCTGCGAGTTTGAAGCAGTGTATGTTTCCTAGTCAATAGTTGGATAGTTAAAGTCTCCCATGAATAGGGTAATTGCTTTAATGGTGAATGTCTCCAGTAGGTCTTGGTAGGAGTCATGGGATTCTTCGGACATAAAGGGTGGTATGGAACTTTGTCTATGCTAACTTGTATGTGAATAAACTTCAGGGCATCATCTTGATTAACCCACCTAGACGCATACTTGCTATACAGTGTACCTGTATACTTGCTGCGGATGTAGATTGAGACTTCTCCAACTTTTGTCCCTGTCTTCACAGCTGATGGTCTAAATGTGTGGAAGGCAATGAAGCTTAGCACTGCTGGAGTACTTTCTGTGGATTTAAACCATTTCTCAGTAATAGCACAGATGTCTGTATTCTCCACAGTGAGGAGAGCTTGCAGGGTGTGGAGTTTCTTGTTCAGGCTCCAAGCATACCTTGAGCAGTAACAATTTTAGGTTTCTTTGGATTTTATTTGCTATGTTGGTACATGTGACAACTTGCCATTGCCTAAAAAAGATTCTAAGAGGGGATAAAGTAATATTTAGAAGCATGGGGACAGGTGCAAACCATACTTTGCAAAGCAATGTCATACAATGGTGACAAAATACCTCAAATGAGAAAATACCTTACTCATGGAGGAATTCTGTTACTAGGTAGGTAGACCTAGGGTTGAGAGTCAAAGGTATGCCTGATGTCAGTCCAGGCATGACAGTAAATTAATCCTCATAAATAGAGAAGTAGCTACAAAGCACAAAAAAGTCATGTCACTGAACATGTAGCATACTCATATCCTTCACTGCCTAACAATCAGATACAGTTTCCATTTGTCATCTGATTAGTCACTGTCCAGAAGCTAACAGGTTCTCTGATACCTTGCTGTTTGCCATTGTGACTGCTCTCTTGGCTTCTTTGTTAGGTAGCCTGGTCTGTGTTTTCTATACCAAACAGCCACTTCTTATTCTCAGCCTGGTCTGTTTCCACTATCCCCAACTTTATCCTTCACTCATTCTTTCATTTTACAACTTTCTGTAATCCTGCATTCCACTATCAGCTTTTCCTTATGTATCTTACTTCCATACGTGGATCAACCACATATCTGTTCTGTCACCTTTACACAAGCTGTTTTGATATTCTGGCATTCTTTTTCACTTTTTCACCTTCATGTGCCTTCACTCCAGTAAACTTACAGGTCTTCAGCCTAGTCTCTGTATACAGACCTCAGTGACTTGTCTCCTGTTTGAAACTGAGTGTGGCCACCAGTGGTTTATGATGAGGATCAATAGTCATCAACAGTCATTTTTTTTACTGATGACGTTACTTTCATAATTTTACCTTTGATGTTACTTTTGTAATTAAAGAATACCTTATTATTGCTTTTAGTCTGTGAGATCAAGCTAAGTTCACAGTCAGATGGAAGACCCGTTAATAAAAGTAATTAGTTTCTGTACTTCATTTTAACCAGACTTGACTTATGACTGGTACATTTTTGAAACTTATGCAGCATCTTTAGTTTCTGCTGTACATCTTACCAATATGCAGATTACACAACAGGGCCCTTTTGTCACACTTACCTGGATAACTGTGGCTTACTGGTTGAATGCAAAAGTTAATAAGACAGAACCCAATGACATCAGTCTTATAAAGATAACTGAAGATAGCATCCAGCTTACTTTCATAAATACAGCATCTACTATAGCATAGTTTCCACTGGTACGTCAAGGCAATATGATTTCCTTACAACTACGGTTAATTAAAATTCTGAGGTTAAAGATGGTGGGATCCACATACAAAAACTCTCGAGCTTAACTCTACCCATAATGCTCTTCTCAAGATTACCTCAGAAAGAGTTTGCATAAAATAATGACAGACAGGAAATAACAGATCAGTGACCGCATCTGTAATCAAAATGGAATAATCCAGTTTATTGGGATAGATCCATTCCACCAAGAAGCCCAAAAGACAGGGGGAAGAGGGGGAGGATGTCAAGGATAAGTGATGATCGACAACACAGATGGAACATTATGTTAAGACATAACTTCTTCATCTGATCTTGTCAATCTTCACTTAATCCTTGGCTGTGGGACACAATCCCTAGCTACCAAAATCTTGGGAGGTCTTACAGAAGAATATTCCTGAGAACCATCAAACCAAAGGATGCTCGTCCCCTACAAATCAGATCCAACTTGTAATGTGCAATAAAAGTATGCAGGGTGTGCATATATCATCTATAGAGGCTCTAGCATGGAAAACCGTGGAAGTGGATACTGCCCTCATAAAATATGCTTTTACAGATCGCGGCAGCTGCACTTTCCTTTGGTTATGAATGGAGGTTATGCAGTTCTTAAGCCATCTAGCCATAGTAACCTTAGAAACTGGTTTGCCCAGAGAAGCAAAACAGAATGAAACAAACAACTGATCAGATTTTCTGAATTCCTTTGTTCTGTGAAGGCAAAAATGTAATTGTCTGTAAATTTCTACCAAATGAAGACAACATTTGCCTTTGTTTGAAAATTTGGGAAAAAATACTGGAAATTGTATAGTCAGATTAATATTAGTGTCAGACACTACTTCTGGTAAAAAGGAAGGAATTTTTTTTGCAAAGACACCCTGTCCTTATGACAGATTAGGTAAGGAGGCTTGCACGATAAGGCCTGTAACTCAGTTATTCTTCTCACAGAAGTAATAGCAACCATAAATGAAGTTTTCCAGGATATATACTTTAAATCACAATTTGCTGATGGTTGAAATGGGTGATTAATTAGATATTGTAGCACCAGAATCAAATCCCAAAGAGCAGACGGGTTCTTGTATGGAAGTCTCAGCAATAAGGTTCCTTTCAGAAAGGCTTTACAAAGTTTGTGTGACATTAGAGCTGTATCACTTAGACCATTATGAAATTCTGAAATTGCAGCTAGATGAACCCATATAGCTGAGGAGGATGCCCCTGCATCGAAAGGCGATGCTAAAAATTCCAAGACATTATGAACTGGTACACAATATGGGTCAAGATTGCTGTCTCTAGCCCATTTTGAACATTTTTGCCACTTGCTGCTGTATAATCATCTAGTTGAACGTTTGTGGGAGGCTAGAACAATTTGTTGAACTGGGGCTGAAAGGATTGTATGCCTGGCAATCACTGGAGCTGGAGAAGCCACGCAGTGAGCTTGAGATTTTGAAGATCTGGATGAATGAGTCCCTCTGGATGGGACAATAGGTCTGCAGCTGGGTCCAGTGTCCAAGGTTTTTGAATTAAGTGAGGTCACAGAAAGGGAAAACAAATCTGTCAAGGCTAGAATGGAGCAATGAGAATTATCCTGTTCTTCAACCTGTTGGCTTTCTTCAGAAACTGGGAAATGAGAGGAATTGGGGGAAAGGCATACAGTAGACTGGGGGAGTCAATCATGAAGGACAGCATCTCTCTGTGACTCCCCTGCAGGGAGGATCAAGGCGAAGCAGTTGCTGCACTTGCTGTTCAGGAGGGATGCAAACTGATGGCAGCATGGCTGGCCCCATCTACAGAATATTCTTTCTGCCTGAGAGACCACTCATGAGGCATCAGGATGCTCCTGCTCAATTTATCTACGAGCACATTGGAGCTCCCCGGAATATGTGCTGCGATTAAAAAGCAGCCAGATGAAATTGCCCACTGACATACTCTGAGTGCTTCTCGACAAAGGGGGTAAGATCTGGTTCCCCTTTGTTTGCTGATGTATCAAACCACTGACATGTTGTCTGTCTGGATCGCAATTGTTCCCAAGGAGAGGGTTCCTTGGAATGTTTGCAACGCCAGAAGCACTGCCTTCATCTCTAGAACACTGATGTGCAAATTGGCCTCTAACTGGGACCACGTGCCTTGGACTGTCTTTCCCAGATAATGCCCCCCAACCTATCCAGGATGCGTCTGTGGTCACTATGGCTTGGGGCTGAGGAGTGACAAAGGGAAGGCCCAATAAAATGTCATAGGAATGCAGCCACCAACTCAAGTCCTTTTTTCATAAATCGGTAATCTGAACTTGATGGGACATTGGTTGTCTCAGTAATGACCATTGTGATGCCAAGAGCCATTGTAAAATACCCATGTGAAACCTCACCAGGGAAACTAAAGTGATGGTGGCTGCCATAGATCCTAGAGTCTGTAATACCAGTCTCGCAGTCACTGTTCTGTTGTGAATAATCTAGACAACTTGTGAGTTTATTCTTTGAAGTCTTTCTTGGAGTAGAGATGCGATACAACTGCTTAAGTCCAACACAGCTCCAATAAACTCTAAATGCTGTGTTGGCTCTAGATGGGATTTTTCATAGTTGACAGTGATCCCCAGTGAGAAGCAAGTTTGAAAGATGTAGTTCCTTGCTTGTAGCAGTAGATGTCTGGTGGTTGCTGTAATGATCCAGTCATTTAGGCATGGAAACACCGGGAATCCTAGCAGTCTGAAGTGAGCTGTGACCACTGCCATGCATTTGGTGAACACCCTGGGGGCTGTGGTGAGACCAAAGGGGATGGCTTTGAACTGATCATGACTGGCCCCTGGCTGGAAGTGCAGAAATCATCTGGAGTGCTTGTCTATTTTTATGTGATTATAAGCATCCTGAAGATTTACTGAACACATCCATAGGATCATAAGAGGTTTCTAGGTTATTGGCCCTGAAGCCCTTATGAGCCTAGCCAAGAGTTTAGCCCATGTTTAGACAAATCAGCACTCAATGCCCCTGTCGAGCAGGGACATGGGTGAAATCCCAGGGGTATATTTTCTGTTTCCCATCCAGTTACCCAGGTTGCGCTTAAAAAGGGGTAAAGAGGTACTTTGCTTGATGTGGAGAGGGAGTCTATTCCATAGATGAGGGAGTCTCTGGGACACAAATCTGTCCCGCCAACAAGTCTTGTTGATGTAACAGACCAGGTTGAGGGGGCGCATGTGGGTTACTCGAGTGGAGCTTGACTTACGGATATGCAGCAGTCCCATCAAAGTGGGGTCCATGATCGCCTTGTATGCCAGACAGAGGTCACCTCTGAGGAGTCTGTATGAAACTGAGTAGAGGGATAGGGCTTTTAGCCTATCTGTATATGGTACATGTTTGAGGTCCTGGATTCTCTTTGTGAGGAACCTCTGTGGTCTCTCCAGCTACTGCATGTGCTTTCTGAGGTACATGCTGAAAGGTGCGTTGTATTCAATAATGGGCTTTATAAGAGAAGAAAACAGGGATGTTATGACCTCCTTGTCCCTGGATGAGATACCCTTACTTATGAGGTGGGCCATGTAGAAGGCTTTCTGTACCACGGAAGCAACATGGTGGTCAAAAGTCAGGCTGCTATCAACCTGGGTGCCCAAATCCCTCACGACTGACTGAGTGCTTAGAACGTTGCTATTAATGTGATAATTTGTGGGGACGTCACTCTCCCCAAAAGGGGATGATGATGTATTTTTTGGTATTCAGCTTGAGGCCATGTTTCTGGCACCAGTCATTTGTCTGAGTGAGACCCTCATGGAGGAAGTCCACATCATAGGGGAATTGATGACAGCACCCAGCTTGCAGTCATCTGCAAACTTGGTCAGCCATAGCCCATTGGTTTTGGCCTGCACCTCAGAAAAGTATATCCCAAATAACAGAGGCACCAAGACTGAACCCTGGGATATGCCACTTGTTATGGGTCTACTGCTTGAGGTGGCTTCCCCTATTTTGACTATGTGGGTTCTATCAGTCAGCCAGTTTGCTACCCATCTGGTAACATATGGATCGATGCCTGGTTGAGAGAGTTTATCTATTATGCCCAAGTGAGGAATAGTGTCAAAGGCTTTGGCCAGGTCAAGGTAGGCAGTGTGTACCATCTTCCCCTCATCCATGGCTTTGGTGACTTGTCTCAAAGAAGTCGACCAAATTTAGCAGACATGACCTCCTCTTGACGAAGCCAAACTGTGTGGGATCAAGTGTTTGGAGGTTGCCAATGTCCTTATTAATGAGGTCCATGATAATCCGTTCCATGGCCTTCTATAATTTCCTGGATCAGTGGACGCTCCACCTTTGTGTAAAGGGATGACAGTGGCTGTCCTCCATTCAGCTGGGATGAAGCCAGTACTCAGGCTTTGAACAGGGTGCCTAATGGTGCTGCAAGCTCCTGCCTGAGTTCATGTAAAATGCAGCCTAGGATGTTATGCGGTCCCATGGAGGCTGTATTTTTTGCCTTTGAGAAAGCAGTGATGACCTGTACCCTAAATATATGGGGAAGGGGGCAGGTACTGGGATGTCCTGATTTACTGATGGGGGGACAGAGTGGTAAAGTTTTCAATGAATCTGTCAGCCAGCAAGTTTGCTATAACCACGGCATTTCTATATGTAGTGTCCTTGACCACCAGTTCTGAACATATCTGGGTGCGTCCTTTGAGGTTGGGACATATGTGAAGAAAGCCTTATGAGAGTCTGTAGTAGATGTGGCCAATTTGGACTCGAAGTTTGCTTTGGAGGACTTCACTATTGCTTCCAAATGTGCACCTGCTCCTTCTTGGTCTTGGAGAGCAATTATTTTCTTTTGTTATAGAGTTTATTTACTACAGATGTCCACCAGACAAGTTTACTCTTCCTTGCGGAGGATGACTTAGTCATGTCAGGTATTCCTGATTCCATGCATCTATATAAATGCTCGTATAGTGCTTTGGTGTAGTTTTGGATATTGGTGCCAGTTCCTTCAGAGGGGGAGGGGGCTGTGAAGCTGTTTATACCATCCCTCAGGAGGCTGTAATCAGCTTTGGAGAAGTTTTTATGCCTGATCCTAGCTAGAGGGGCTGTTGGGGAAATGGTGACAATGAAAGTGACCGCTTTGTGGTCAGAACTTAACCAGGGAGCATGATACTATAGGGATGCTGCAGTGGTTACTCATGTAGGTTAATACCATATATCATCACCCCTTGTGGGGTATCAACTAGCTGTTCCAAGGCATTTGCATTGACAAAATCAAGGAATTTCTGGGCATTTATGTTCTGGCATGAGTAGTTCTTCCAGTCTATGTTTGGGGAGTTAAAGTCACCCAGGATCAGGGTAAAGGGTTGAATCATGATAGATTCAAATAAGTCCAAATAGGTGGATTGGGCATCTTGAGCCAGATCTGTGGGCCAGTAGTTAGCTATGATTTGAAAAAGGGTGTCTTGTCAATGGTTAACTGCACCTGGAGTGTCTCCCGTGTGTCATATTGTTTGACCAGCCTGGAGGTGTGTATGTCTTTAATGTATATTGAAACTCCACCTCCTCTGGCTTTACTGCCCACAGTTTGGGGTCTGAATGTATGATAGTATGAGTAACCAGGTAAGGCTGGGGTGCTCTCCGCAGCCTTGAACCAGGTTTCCCTGACTGCAGAGATGTCAGCATTCTCCAGGGTTAGGAATGTTTGCAAAGAGTGCAGTTTCATGTTTAGATTCCTAGCATTTAGCAGCATGACCTTTAATTTGTGTTTTGTTGAAACTTTTATGTTGGTAGTTTTAACCTCATCACTTTTCCTAAAATAGGCACTACAGGGGAGGTAACAGCCTTTGCCAGAAGCCTGAATCCCAGGTGAGAGAGATGCAGGCCATCTCTGGCAAAGCATCGTGGTCTGTTGGTCATATCTTCCCAGACTGTCAGGTACTGCATTCCCCTGGAATGACACCAGAAACTAAGCCAATTCTAAGGTCAATCATTTTCTGTTTGTATTGGGGCATCATTCTGGGTGATGGCAAAATACTGCTTAAGGCTAGGGATATACCTGCCTGGGACACATAATCAGTGAGCTCAATCATGTCTCTCTTCATATAGACCAGAGAGGTACATTTCAAGTCATTCACACCAACATGGGACTATGACAGAGTCATAACAGTACCTGTGGTTGACAGCATTTCCTGACTGTCTGCCTGAATCAGGCAGTCGTCCAAGTACAGGTAAATTTGAATATTTTTCTGTCTGCAGTAAGCAATGGCTGGAGCCAGGCATTTTGTGAACACTCTGGGAGCAGTGGATAAGCCAAAGGGAAGTGCAGAGAACTGGTAATGCATAGATCCTACCCTGAAGCGTAGATATTTCCTGCATGACTCTCTTATAGGGATGTGCAGATAGGCTTCTTTTAAGTCTAGGGTGACTAACCAGGCATCTTTGGCTAGCATAGGCAGAAGTTGCTGCAGGGTAAGCATTTTGAATTTTGGTACCACCAGGAAGCAGTCGAGAATTGAAAGATCTAGGATTGGGTGCCAAGTGCCCTCTTTTCTGGGTACCAGGAAAAGTCTGGAATAAAATCCTTGACTTATCTGTTCTGCAGGAACAGGTTGAATTGCTCTTATAGAGAGCAGGGATTGAACTTGGTTTTGTGCCTCTTCCCACTGATTTGTAGGAAGGTCTGGGAACCTTTTTGGGGTTGGCAGAGTGGAAGTAAAATGTGTACCCCTGAGATACAATATTGAGGACCCATCGGACTTTGGTGATGGAGAGCCAGTTTTTTGCATCAAGGGCATGTTTTCCTCCTAGGGGCACAAGCAGTTGGACAGAGGTGCGGAGTAGAGTTGAGAAGTCATTGGGAATTCTTTCCATAAAGGGGTGGTTTAGCACTCCCTGCTTTAGAGGTGGAGGCACTCCACTGCTTAGATCTCTACATACCCTGAGACTGTAGTCTGGGGGAGGTCTGTTTCCCCTGGGTCTAGGTTGAGATGTCCTAGAGGGGGCTGGAAAGGACCAATGTTTCAAGGGGCAATGTCTACTGAATCTAGGAGGCTGTAGTTGCAAGAATTCTTTGACTGTCTACATAGATTTAGCTTTTTCTTCCACCTTTTTAAGAACCTCTTCTGCTCTGGTGCCAAACAGATAGTCCTTGTTCAAAGGAGCGTCTAATAACTTTGATTTGACATGGTCTGGCAAGGTCTGCTCCTTAAGCCAAGCATGCCTTCTCAGTAAAGAACCCGTAACTGCTGCCCTGCAAGATGCTTCTAGGGTGTCGAAGCCACTCTGCAGTGTATGCTTGCTGACTTGGCTTGCAGAATGCGTAAGCTCATGCAATTCTTTATTTCCTGCACCGTCTGTAAAGGTAGCTATTTTTTGCTTAATAAATTCCACAATGTGTTGTTGGTACTTCAGCACGTGAAACTGACAATTCAAAGCCCTAATGGCGAGAGTATATACTTTCTTACACCATCGGTCCAAAGCACTGGAATCCCTGTCCGAAGGGGTGGGATTCTTAGCTGTAGTTGCTTTGATACCTTTAGGTCCTTGGGAGATGACCTCTGGGTCAGCAGTAGGATTTCTGAAAAGGGATTTGTGAGAATCTGGTACTCTGTAGTACCTGTCTGGTTTCCTAGGAGCAGGGGGTAAAGTATCAGGAGTTAAACTGGATTCATAAAGACAACATCCACAACATCCAGGACTGGTGGGATTGCTAAAGGCCTATGTTGTGGCAAATCTAGAAATTCTCTGAGTCTCGTTTTGGACTGAGGATAGTCTTGACATTCCTAGTGGAAATGCTCTCTTAAAGTATGCAAGGTTTCCCCAAAAGAAAAATCCTCTGGAGGAGAAGCAGATGGAATGGATTCCTCTGCATCTGAATCCTCATAAGTAGATAAGGGCATGTCTTCATAATCAGATACCTCAGAGTCATCGGAGTCTTGGTCTATTAAAACTACTGGGGACAGGTCTCTTTTTCTCTTAGGAGGGGAAGGATGACTTCCCCTAATCATCATAATAAGGTCCTCTGCCATTTTAAGCATTTGATGTTGTGGCGAGGGAGCAGGTGCATGTGCTTTGTTTCATTGTTTTTTCAGGCGTAGCACGTACTCTTGGCCTTAGAAACTCAGTAGTTTTAGACAGAACTGAAGATGCGAAAGAAGTCGTCGGTTTGAGTCGAACATTGGTAGTGTGAAGAACTTCCTCAGAAGCCGGTGCCTGCTCAGTGGCACCGGACCCATCCAAGGTAGAGACATCCGCCGGTTATGTAGTCGAAGAAGAGTCTAGTGGCATACCGGACTCCGAACGGGTCTCGGTAGAGGCCTGCGAATCCACTGAAACGAGCATCAGGGGCTGCGAATTGGTGACTGGCTTAACAGAAGCATCGTTGGCAGCTTTGAACCTGTGCAGTCTGTCTCTGTCTTTATCCTTACGTTTTTTCGGACGATCGGTAGTCGGATGGCTTACCGAAGCCATTTCGGAATATGGAGATCGAGAATGAAAAAGTATTTAGCAACAAAAATGGCCCGACGATGAATAGTTTGGGCGTTGAACAAGTCATAAAACCGACAGTGGGGTACATAGTCGTCTGGGCCTAAACAGGTGACACAATAAGAATGGAAATCTCGGTGTGGTATTTGCTTTCCACAGGCAAGACAATTGTTAACTTTTTCTGACATTGTTTAGAGCAAGAAAAAAGGGTCCTCAACAGGGTACTTAGCTTTGGAAGACTTCAGGATAATTCAATTCGGAAACAAAAACTCAGGCAGCGGTCGACCGGTACTCGTGTGAACTGCTTCTGCTTCGGGCTCCTCAGCAAGAAATACTGATGTAATGGTGTCGGCTACCTATTTTTATACCTCTGATGACCTGACTTCAGTCCTGGAGCA
The DNA here is from genome assembly GCF_019279795.1 of Protopterus annectens. Lineage (NCBI taxonomy): Eukaryota > Metazoa > Chordata > Ceratodontiformes > Protopteridae > Protopterus > Protopterus annectens. The sequence goes on from NC_056726.1 coordinate 1,395,790,730, forward strand.
ACAGCAAACGACGCAGAAATACTAAGTCTCTGGTACTCGGGCCGACTGAGGGCTACCTATAGGCAGATAACCCAAGTGTGATGACTGCAACAGTGAAACACGAAGAACATCTCCCCCCTCTGCCCCAGGGAGGAGTCATTACTACACGAATTCTGGAAAGGCCCTTGGGACTTTCTGAACCACAGCTTGCCACTCCCATGGTTCCTTGAGTAGGGCTATTGAGGAGTGGAAAAACGTACACCCAAGGCAAAAAGCGTCTTTCCATCCTTCTCACATCTGGCAAAGGTCTCTTTAACTTTGGGGCCAAAAAGGAATGTCCCGTCAAAGGGAGCACTGATGAAAAAAGACTTAAATGGCTCCACAAACTCACATAAGTGCATCCAGGCATGTCTCCACATGGCAATGCCAGAACATGCTGCCCTAGTCGTCCCTTCAGCTCTGTGTGCAATGAGCCTCATGAATGAATTAGATATTGAATCAAGGGTTTCCAGCTGGGAAGCTGCTTTAGCCTGAACCCCCTCAGCTATGGTTCCTGTTAGAGTGTCTGATAGCTCCTTTATCAGATCTCTTTGCAGGCCAGTGAAATGTGCCATGAAGTGCAAGGACCTAAGCATAAAAGTTGATGAAGTGTCGACGTGCTTCCCGAATCTATCCATCAGCCTAGACTCCTTATTAGGAGGATGGATAGTAGGACTTTCATCAGCAAGTTCCTTTTAGGTGGCTGCAGCAATCACCATGGCATCTACTGGCACCCCTTTAGCCCAATGTTGCTGATCTGCGGGAGCTGACAATATACAATCTGGTCTGTTAGAGATTGATTTGATGGAATCAGGAGTCTTCCAAGCCCACTGTGCAATATCAACTTAATTTGATCATCAGCGGGCGGAGAGATCCAAGCAGTAGATGGTCGGGCATGGAAAGCCTCTAGGTATACTGACTCCTCTGAGGAAGGTTGTTGGGAAGTCTAGCCACCCCTCTGTTTAAGGATCTCTAGAATGTCACCAAATGAGACATCTTCTGGGGGTGACTTTGAGGAACCTTCCCCTTCATCAAAGTCATTTCATTCTATGTAAGACTCTTCAGCGGAGTCCAAGTGCTTTCTCTTGCACTTTCTCTTCCAGGGCATTTCCTCAGTGGGACTGGCCAGGAGGTGTCTGAAGAGGACATAATCAACATGGTTGAATCCTGACGTTTCTGTGTCCACTGTCCCAGGTCAGAGGCTGGTGGTAGTTCTTGGTAAAGGGAAGAACCGGGATGCTGTTGTAATGAGCGAGGAATCGACTGTGATCCCATAGTGAACAAGGCGCTCTCCGTGGCCTGAATAGCAGGCCCCACCATAGAAGAATGGGAGTCCGGAATTGAAATACACTCCTTCAAAACTGTGGTCACATCCTGCGTCGAGGTAATTGCCCCCAAGCCCGAAGCCGGAGTCGAACTTATGTGTGCTGAAGCCCCAAGAAGCATGGACAGCTCTGATAATATCAGTGTTAATCCATGCTAGGTGGAACTGACAATGAAGGTCCAATCCCGAGAGGTCTCCAGTTCCAAGAGAACCGAAGCGCTCAGGGTAGTTATCAGCACCAAAGACAAGGCTCTCACCGGCGCTAATACAGTCAACACCAGGACTGCCAGAACCGGGAACTCTGAATGCTCAGGTGGAGTCAGAGGAGGAACAAGAATTGGGTTAGAGACATGTAAAATTCCAGAGCCAGAAATGCTAGGAACCAAAGAAGTGTCTAATCCCCTCACTGCCTAGAGCTGGTCCATGCCTCCGAACATCAGACTCCATGAGGCACTTGGTGGAATAGATCGAATAGACCGACGAGGACCGGGGTCTATCCAAGAATGGGCTTGGCAGTCAGTCTACAAAGGGGTCAGTTTTTGGAGAGTACTTTGTGCTAGGCAAATCCTTGAAAGCAAACTCCTTTGGTTCTGAGATCAGTGGAACAAAGGAGGGTGAAAGAGTTTGAATTAAGGAAGTAGTGGGTGCCGAAACTGTCGGTGCAGAGATCGGCACCACTGGCACCGATGATGGCATCTGCTTTCCATCTGGTTCCACCAAAACTGTGGGACCCGGGGAAGACTTAGTCTTTTTAATAGACAGTTCTGACGAGAGTGTTGAAACCGAACCAATCTTCTTCTTAGAACCTTCATGCCTGAAGGAAGTGGAGGAAGAAGGGGAGCTAACAGTCTTAGAAGTCACAGATATAGCCTCATGAAAGCTAGATTTTAACTGACCCTTCAAGATTAACTTGTTTTTCCTCTCTATGAGGGCCTGGTGACTAAAGCCATGACAGACAGCACAGTCTTCTTGAAAGTGCACCAGGTCCAAACAGTAAACACACAAGTTATGTCCGTCAGAGCTTGGCAGTTTATGGTCACAGTTCTGGCATCTCTTGAAGTCAGAAGTGTCTTTAGTCTTTTCAGCCATATAAAAAAAAAAGCACTCTCACACACACGCACACACACACACACACACACACACACACACACACACACACACACACACACACACACACACACACACACAGAAGAGGAAGTTTTGTTTATTTTTTGAAAGGGAAAAATGTACCAACAATGGTACGACAGATTTACCACAGAGGTAAAAAGACAGGGAGAAAAGAGGTACAAACAATGGTACCGGAAGATTACCATAAAGATAATAAAAGGGAAAGGGGAATACCACTGATGGTAAACTGGAGAAAAAAATACACCAGTAAAGTTAAGGGAAGAGGAGCTGGGTAAAGAATAAGATTTTAGGGAAACAACTACTCAGTTAAGAATTTGAAAAAGGAAAAATAACACTTACAGTGATAATAAATTGCTAGCTCCAGAGTTCACAGGAGAGGAATGCGTCTGGCACTTAAAGCGGCAAAGGAGATCTGAGATAATCTTGACAGGAGCATTATAGGTAGAGCTAAGCTCGAGAGTTTTTGGAAGGCACGAACTGGAATAACAGCCGAGTCAGTTCCTAGATACGGAACTGAACCCACACTCAAGGATTAAGTGAAGACTGACAACATCAGATTGTTAGTTTCCTAGAACATACTGTTTAGTAGTACTAATATTAACTTTTGCATAAGCAATATTTAGTCCTGAGAAGCTATAAATAATGCACATTAGTGGCAAACCAGCTAACATGGGCGGCCACGGTGGTGCAGTGGTTAGCATTGCCGCCTCACAGCAAGAGGTTCCCCGGTTCGATCCTCGGCTGGGGTGCCTTCTGTGCGGAGTCTGCATGTCCTCCCTCCTGTGGTGGTCGTGGGTTTCCTCGTTTCCTCCCACATCCCAAAGACATGCTGCAGGTGGATTGGACACTCTAAATTGGCCCTAGGTGTGCGTGTGAGTGTGCCTTCTGTGGAAGGTTCGGGCTGGCAACTCGACACCATAAAACTCCTCTGCCATTCAATGTGCGGACAAGGCGATCCGCTGTGGCGACCCCTAACCGGGAAAAAAGCCGAAAGAAGAAGTGGCAAACCAGCTAACAGCTGTTACACAATTGAGTATGCCTGCTTTATAGACATAAACAAGCAGGTAAATCACCATACTGTAGCATTATCAAGAAGCTTGGTATCATTGACCAGTAAAATCACTTTCTATTAAATGTGATAATTACTTCTACAGGCATTATTAAAAAGCATTTTCACTCACCTTTTAGAAAATGAAACTGTTTTAGAAAATTTGCTGTAACAAATGAATCACAGAGGTATAAAAGAAGGCCACTGAATGCCAAACCAGAAAAGTTGATGTTCAGTGAGTGTGGTCGAGAGCTCATATAGCACACACATATCTAAAAAGAAATAAATACGTTTAACACATTTCTCAACTTAATCTCTTTCTGCAGTTTATTTTTAGCACTGACTGTAAGTAGTTATGTAAAGGAAATATTTTTATTTAACATAAAAGCAGTGATGCTTCTTTGTTACGTCTCCATAACAATAACACATTTCTTTTTTAAAAGCTTCAGTAATACTTACTTTTTACGTCAGTTGGCAATCCTACTACTTCATTCACCAAGTACTGCTGCACTCCCCACTACCTACATTCTATCCTTGTGCTCCCAGATTCAGCTCTGTATGTCCCACGGGTTAATGTAAATTAACAAATAAGTATTGGTCCTTCATTGATCGAAAAACTAGTACTAAATTTTCTCTATGTAAAACGAGGACATTAACCCCAGTCTGTTAAAATTAGCATATCTACATTTTTAAATTTAGTCAGTTTCTCAAAAAACCTGTGACTACCTTTTTGAAGGCAACTGTAGCAGAAAGAATTGTGTAAAATCTTACCATAACTATAGATGTCCTTCTCTTCACTGCTGCAGTATTCATAACTTGATGGATCTCCCACCAGAAGGCGACCCAATGTTGGCCAGTATACAAAAGTCTTATAATAGTCAAGGTTATACGGACATTGCACCTAGGCTACAGTCAGACATAGGCCATAAACGCGATGTACACGGGTACCATCCTCAGAACTGAATCCCCAGGAGGAATGCCAGACTAAGGATTTGTACGGTCAGTAGATCCAAACAAAACAGGTGACTAGGGGGAAGGAGGGAGGGATAGTATACTGTAGCAGTGAAGAGAAGAACATCTATGGTTAAGGTAAAATTTTACACAACTATACTATGTCCGTCTCTTCACTTGCTGCAGTATTCATAACATGAGGGAGAGTGCCAAAGCTCAAAAAGGGAGAAGGAAGGTGCAGAGGAGCTGCCAATGAAGCCATGTAAAATGGCTTTAGCAAATCTGGCTCTGAATCTGGAGATGCCATCATTTGTAATGTTTGGTAAAGCTAGGAATAGAAGACCAGTTGGCTGCTTCAAGGATGGTGCTGTTATCTAAGCCCTTGAAGAATGCCTTAGAGGAAGCCACAGCTCTGGTAGAATGGGCCTTTACATATGAAGAGAGGCTCTTTCTATGGAGTGTATAACAAAGGGAAATAGTCCTAGAAATCCCAGAAGAAATACTCTGCTTGGAAACAGCCCTGGGATGAAAGTTTATAAATAGCTGATCAGATTTCCTGATAGCTTTAGTCTTGTCCAGATGAAATCTAAGCTGTCTATGTACATCTAAAGAGTGCACACCTTCTCACTGTAGTTTTGGGGAGAAGGAAAGAAGGTGGGTAATTGAATAGACTGGTTAACGGATAAATCATTAACCACTTTTGGCATAAAAGGACTTGTTCTCAAGGATACCCTGTCCTTATGAAAGACCAAGCAGAAGTGGGGGGGGGTGAAGCCATAAGAGCTTGCAGCTCCAACACCCTACTAGCAAAAGTCAAGGCCACTAATAAAACAGTTTTCCAAGAACAATGTTTTAGGGAGGCCAAAGATGTGGGCTCAATAGGGGCCAGGGTCAAATTTTCTAAAATAAAATTAAGGTCCCAAGGAGGAGGACTAGGCTTCCTGGGAAGCCTAATGTGAAGGACGCTTCCTGGGAGGCCTAATGTGAAGGACGCCCCTAAGAAATTGCTTCACTTCAAATTTGGATGCTAGAGGGGGAGATAGAGGCAGACAAGCAGAAACAGCTGACATATGTGCTTTGACAGAAGAATAAGCCAAGCCAGCAGACAGCAATTCACACAAATAAGACAAAATCCCTGGGATTCCCACTGTCAGTGGGTCTTGGTTCTTAGAGAGACACCAGAGTGAAAATATTTTCCATTTGAAAATGTAAGATTTTCTAGTATTGTTTTTTTTGCCTACTGCAGAATGCTGAGCATGTCCTCAGAGAACAGATGTCTGAAAGTAATGAGAATCCTATCACCCACAGTGTCAGCTGTAGCGTTGGCAGGTGTGGATGTTTTGGGGATCCTTTGTTTTGTGTGATAAGGTTCCCTCTGTGGGGTAATTGTGGTGATGGCTCTTGGCTGATTGCAGAAAAAGGGGGAGCCAGTGCTGTATTGCCCAAAAGGGAGACACCAGCAAGATTTTTGATTTGTCCTGTTGAATCTCAAGCAGAACCTTTCTGATTAGAGGAATGGGAGGGAATGCATACAGAAACATCCCCTTTCAAGAAAAGGAGGGGACATCTACTTTCCAAATCAGAGGACTTGGGAATCTGGCACAACATTTTGGAAGTTGTCTATTCAGGGAGAGGCAAATAAATCTATTTGAGGAATATCCCATTGGTGGACTATGTCCAAAAATACATCCCTGTGAAGCATCCAATTGTGGGATTGAGTCAAGGACCTGCTCAGGGAGTTTGCCACAAGGTTCTGTTTGGAGGGAATGTACGCTGCCAGAATAATCATGTAGTACTGGGCAGGAAATTCCCATACTGGAAGAACCAACCTGCAATGGAGACAGGATCTTGTCTCTCCCACTTGTTCACACACCAGAGGACTGTCACGTAGTCTGTGAACAGTTTGAGAGGGCCCAGGCAAAGTAGAGGGTGGAATGCTTGTAGAGCTAGGCGCAATGCTCGCATTTCCCTGATGTTGTGTTCTGTTTTATGGGAGGGAGACCAAACTCCCTGAACTGTAAATATGCCCAAGGCCATCCCCCAGCCCACATCTTATGCATCTGTGTATAGTTCTAGGACTGAGGTGAGGAGTGCAGAGGTAGTCCTGGATTTAGGGTTATCTGTTGGATCCACCAGAGCAGTTCCCTCTTTAGACAAGGAATGAGGGGGAGTTTGTACTCTAGTGGGTGAGAATGCTGGGTCCACATAGATCTGAAGAACCACTGGAATTTCCTCATGTGGAGTCTTGCCATTGACACCGTGGGAATGGTTGAAGCCATAAATCCCAGTACCATGAGGAATTCCCTGGCCGTGATGTGAGTCAAGGGGAAAAGGGAGTAAAAGAAAGACCGAAGGTTCTGCACCTTTTGAGATGGAAATTACACTTTCATTATGTCTGTCTGGATTCGACAACCCAGGAAAATGTGGTCTTGTTAAGGGGTGACCTCCTGAAGCTGATGGTGAATCACAGTTTTCCAAGGAGGGAAATGGTGGTCTCCAGATTTTGGAGTACAGTGTGAGTAGTTGTAGTCTGTAAGTGCAGGTCACCCAGGTATGGAAAAATCTGGATACCCAAAGCCTGCAGTGTGCAATCACTGGAGCCAGGCATTTTGTGAACAACCTAAGAGCTGTAGAAAGACCAGATGGGATAAATCTAGGACTGGTCTCCATTCAGGGCATTACGAACATTCTTGAATAAAAACCTTTCCCTCTTGCGGTTCGAGGAACCCTTTGAATACAGCCCTGTTGACAAAGTTCCCAAAGGAGCTTTGGAAAGTGGGATAGTTGCTCTGGGGGGGGGGGCTGAGGGACACCCATGAAGGGGAAAGTGGAGTACCAAACCATAAAGTATCCTTTTTTGATTATGAAAAGAACCCAGGTGTCTTGGGTGATCCTTTCCCAGACCCTGTGAGAGTTTGAAAGGCGAAGGGAAACAGGGGAAAGAGAGACATCTGCAGGGTAGTCAGAGACTCCCTGCTTTGTCAGAAAAGGACTGTCTTTGTTGTCAGAGTGCCTGACAAACCCTAGGCTTTTGTTGTCTCATGCCTCCTCTGGAAGTCTTACCGAAAGAATGCTGAGTGTGGCTGTGGACGAAGACAGGTTTAGGTGGGAAATTCCTATGAAACCTGGGCACAGGAGAAACCAAGATGTGTTTCAATTCCTTGAGTTCCTTAGATTTTCCTGTATGGACTTAAAGAGAGAAGCTGCTGCCAGACCACATAAGGCTGAATTATCTAATGGTGCATCCATTAATTTAGATTTGAAGTCATCCTGGAGGGGCTGTAACCTAAGCCAGGCAACTCTTCTGAGAACAGAACCAGTAGGTGCTGCCGTGGCACAAGCCTCCACAGCATTTAATAGAGTGTCTTGCCACTTGGGGGATGTGCCCAAGACAAAGAGGACCAAGGCTTTTCCTTCCAAATCTGGAAGATCTGAAATGGTGCTTGATGCCTGAGAAAAGCTCTAAGAAGTACCTGGTTATAAGAGTCTGATAAGTGATGGCCCTGAAAGCCAAGGTGGCTGAAGTACAGGCCTTTTTTCCAATTCTCTCAAGGATTCTACTCTCATTGTCTGATGGGAGAAGGGAGGTAGAAGGAAGCAGCCTAGAAGGTTTATCTGTAGCTACAGAAATGACTGCTGGGTCAGCAGCAGGACACCTAAACAGGAACTTACAATCCTCAGGGACCTTGTGGAAGCAGACTGGTTCTTGGGGGTTGGGGCCTGGAAATCTAGGGTTTGAGAAGCATTGCAAAAGGCATCCAGAAATGCTGGATGCACTAATGGAACTGCACAGGGGGCAGGGAGATCAACTTACAGAAGTTGACAGTATATTTTCTGGACATCACAAATTTGGGAGATGTCCCATTTTCAGAAGAGTTTCACCAAATAAAATCTCTTCCATAGGGGAATTAGCACTGACAGACTCCTCCTCAGGGGAAACATATTCCTGAAGAGAGGGAATCTGTGTTGAGTAATCCATAATTCCTCTTTAACAGAGGAAAAACAATCAGAGGAATCGCTGTCCCTAATCCTTTTCTGAGAAGGAAGAGGAGCAGGAGTAGGAGCAGGCAGAGAAGAAGGTGGCTTGAGTGCCATGAAAGCATGAAACAAGCTTTGGGAAAAGGCCTAAAAATTTGTTGGGGTCTCCTTAGCAGGGGACATATGCTTGTTTTTTTTGTTTTTACTTGGCAGGAGAAACAATTTTATCTAATGTCAGAGGACTGGATGAAGGCCTGCATTCAAAAATTTCTGACTCAGTTTCTTTTCTCACTAGAGTTTGTGGTACCTTCTTAGTGCCCTCCATAATAACAAGCCTAGGTTCCCCCATGAAATCCTGAACGGATATCTGTTGTACCTCTAAAGACATGCTCATGGCCGAAGTCAAGGCGGCCTCAGAACTGGGCTTGGCCTGAGAAAACGTGCCAGAAGTCCGATGTGCCGCCAGGTTGACTAACACCTAGGGAGATATGTCTGATGGTGGAGGTGCAGCAGAAGCCACAGGCCTAGGTTTCTTGACTTTGTGCTTCACCAGCTTGGCGTCAGACCCTGAGGTAACTTCCATGTGCTTAACTAACAATGTAAGCTATTGGCTCTCTAAACAGATAGCAAGAGAAGACACGCTGCTTCTAAGGGTCTTAGGTACAAAGGACTGGCAAATGCTACAGACGTATGGTCATGGCTAGGCTAAGCAAAAGAGACACTACAGATGGCTGTCCTTATGTGGAATTTGTCTCCACACTGATGCTTTCCCTTCTTGGATGACATAACCAAAACAGCAGTGAAGAGAACATTTTCCCCAACGGGGCACTTATCTGAAAAAAGTCGCAATCGCTGAAAAGATCAGAATGATGGTCAGAATGGCATTCTGACTGGCGGCAGAAAAGTTCTGAGGATGGTACATGTGTATGTCGCTTTTATGGCCTATGTCCGACTGCAGCCTACATGTGACATATCAAGTACCCTTGAATAGTTTAAGACTTTTGTATACTGGCTGACGATGGGTTGCCCTCTGGTGGGAGATCCCTCAGGTTATGAATACTGCAACAAGACAAGGACATAGTACAGTTGTGTACACTTACCATAAATGTAGATGTTTGAGTGTATTCACTGTTACAGTCAATGCATTTGGGTAATCTGCTGGCAGGTTGCCCTCAGTCGGCCTGATTAACAAAGTCTTGGGTCCTGCGTCGGTTGCTGTCACTTCTTCCATTGCGTCAGGTCATCATGGGTATAAAACATGCAGCCGACGTCATTTACATCAGTTTTTCTTGCCCCAGATGTCAGGTGCCCCCTAATGGGGAGCAAATAAGCACAAAAACACAAAAGTATACCTCCAACCAAAAGCAAATACACCAAAAAGGCTTTTAAGCATAGTAAAGGAAAGTAGAGGTATGTCTTTCGGCTTTTCCCGGTTAGGGGTCGCCACAGCAGAACTCCGGTCCGCTAATGATTGGTAGTGGATTTTTACGTACCAGGTTACCAGCCCTGATGCACAACCTTCAAGGCACCCATTCACATATGCCTCCACACAGAAGACGCTCTAGCTGAGAATCGAATGGGACAACGTCTTGCTATGAGGCGACAACGCTACTGCAGCACCACCTCCGCAGTAAAGGAAAGTAGAGGTATAGCCAGAAAAAAATAGGGGGCTGGAGGGAGGGTAACCAGGACTGCAACAGTGAATGCACTCGAACATCTACATTTATGGTAAGTGTACACAACTGTACTATGTTCTTAGTGTTTCACTGTTACAGTCATTACATTTGGGTAGATTCCCAAAGCAATGGTTGGGAGGAGGAGCTTATACAGCATTAGGGCCAGCTATGAGGCCCTGCAAGACAGCAGTGGCAAAGCCAGCTCTGGATTTAGAGAAAATTGGTAAATGATAATGCTTGATGAAAGTATGTACAGAACTCCAGGTAGCAGCTTCCAGGATATCCCTGGTAGGAACACCTCTGAGAAAGGCTGCAGAAGTAGATGCAGCCCTTGTGGAGTGAGATCTGATCCTGGGGATAGGTTTTCCATGGTGCTTATAGCAGAAATTAATGCAATGGCTTATCCATTTAGAAATGGTTTGTTTTGAAATAGCCTTCCCCTCTGCCCCTGCAGCAAATGCTACCAGCAGTTGTTCAGATTTTCTTCGAGATTTAGTCCTTTCCAAGTTGAATCTAAGTTGTCTGTGCACATCCAAGGAATGCAGAATCAGTTCCCCTTTGTTCTGTGGATTGGGAAAAAAAGGTTGGCAAATGAATGGACTGATTAAGAGCCACACTGGAAACCACCTTGGGCATGAAGGATGGATTGGTCCTGAGAGATATCCTGTCCACATGAAAGATGATGAAAGGCTCCACTGCCATAAGGGCCTGTAATTCAGATATCCTTCTAGCTGAAGTGATTGCTAAAAGGAAGGCTGTTTTCCAAGAAAGAAATTTTAAGTCTGCAGTAGCAGCTGGCTCGAAAGGAGGTAGAGTGAGTTTCTCCAAAACAAAGTTAAGGTCCCAGGCAGGGGTAGGAGCTCTCCTGAGTGGTCTCAAGTTTTTTGCCCCTCTGAGATACTGCTTGAGCAGAGGATGAGAGAAGAGGGGTGGTTCTGTGTTACAGTGAGCTGAAAAAGCTGAGGTGTGGATTTTAATGGAGGAAAAAGAGAGGCCCTTGTGAAGCACCTCAGTTAAGTATTGCAAAATCTGAGGTAAATTGGGCGCTGTTATGCTCATCCCTAAAGATTGGTTCCAGGCACAGAATCTTTTCCATTTGTCAGCATAAGATTTTCTAGTACTAGGTCTCCTCGCCTCCAAGATGACATCCATCACAGGTTTGCTGAGGGATGATAAGGGTGAATTTAAGTGATTAGCCAGGCTGCAAGGTTCAATGTTGGAAGCTGAGGGTGCAGAATTTGGTTCTCCTGCTAAGACAGCAGGGAAGGGGTCTGAGGCAGGTGCCATGGAGATATTTGCGACACACTGTGCAGGAGGGGGTACCAGTGTTGGCTCAGCCAGTCTGGAGCAATCAAAATCATCTTTGCCTAGCATAGGCAGTAACTGGTGAAGAGTCTGCATCTTGAATTTTGGAATCTCCAGAAAGGTGTTTAGAGTAGATAGGTCCAGGATTGGACTCCATGATTTGTCTTTTCTGGGTACCAGAAAAAGCCTGGAATAGAAACCTTGCCCCTTTTCCTCTTCTGGTACCAGTTGAATAGCCCCCATGCTTAAGAGGGAAAGTATTTGTTTTTGAGCCTCTGCCCACTGATTTGGGGGCAGGTCTGGCCACCCGTTTGGTATTGGCAACGTGTGGAAATGAAATCTGTATCCCTAGGACACTATTTAAAACCCACTTGTCCTGGGTTATGAGTTCCCAGTTCTTTGCATGAAGAGCAATCTTTCCCCCCAAAGAGGCGGTTAAAAGATAAGTGCTTGGGAATTTTAAAAGGAAGTCATTGAGGCTGTTTTCCATAGGGGGGTGTCTTGTTATTTCCAGATTTGGAAGTGGAGGCCCTCCACTGTTTAGCTCTGAGAGTCCCCTGGGACTGAAACCTGGGGTTTTTGCTGTGTCTGGGTTTGGCTTGAGAGGATCTGGAAGTGGCTGGGCCAAGGACCAATTCTTAGTAGGCCAGTGCCTGCTAAATCTTGGTGGTTGCACTTGTAAGAAATCTTTAACAGTTTGCATAGATTTAGCTTTATCTTCCATCTTTTTAAGAACTTCTTCAGCCTTATTGCCAAACAGGTGATCCTGATTTAAAGGAGCATCCAACAATTTAGCTTTAACATGATCAGGCAAAGATTGCTCCTTAAGCCAAGCATGCCTTCTAAGCACAGACCCAGTAACAGCAGCCCTGTTGGAGACCTCTGAAGAATCAAAACCACATTGCAAATTATGTTTTCCAACTTGTTCAGCAGAATGCATTATATCCTGTAAAATCTTTATTTTCCACACAGTTAAGAATCAACATAATTTTCTGTTTAAGCAGTCCAATAATATGCTGTTGATATTTTAACATATGAAATTGGCAGTTTAAAGCTCTGATTGCCAAGGTTGCAGAAGTATAAACATTTTTACCCCATCTATCCAGCGCCCAGGAGTCTCTATCAGAAGGGGTAGGACTTTTAGCAGTAGAAGCCTTAATGCCCTTGGGCCCCTGAGAAATGGTTTCTGGATCTGCAACAGGATTTTTGAAAAGGAACTTGTGGGACTCAGGAACCCTGTAGTATCTGTCAGGTTTACTAGGAGCCGGAGGCAGGGAATCAGGGGCCAAACTGGATTCCGAGAACACATCATCAACAATGTCTAGTACAGGAGGTATAGCCAAAGGCCTATGCTGAGGTAGAAGAAGGAAATCCCTAAGCCTCTTTTTAGAATCAGAAAATTCCTGGCTTTCCCAGTGGAAATGCTCCCTTAAAGTATGTAAAGTTTCCCCAAAAGAAAAATCCTCAGGAGGGGAAGCAGAGGGAATGGAATCCTCTGCATCAGAATCCTCATAAGTAGGTATGGACAAATCCAGGTCATTAGAAGAGTCAGAAGAAACAGAATCCTGATCAGAAGATTCATAATTAAGCTCAGCCCCAGGCCTCTGGGGGGGGGGGGGGTTGACTACCCCTGATTAGAGTAATTAGAGCTTTAGCCATTTTTATCATTTGTTTTTTAGGCATAAGGGCCTGAACATGTGGCCTGGACGTCAGTTTTTTAGACATGGATCGAGATTTAGGCCTTAGTAATGAAGGCAGTGTCGATTTAATATGCAAGTCTGTAGGCCTGAATACACCCTCAGAAGCCGGTGCCTGCACAGCGGCTCTGGACCCATCCAAGGTAGAGACATCCACAGGGTTCCATAGGTGAAGTATCTCGTGGCATACCGGACTCCGAATGGGTCTCAGTAGAGGCCTGCGAATCAGAAGTAGCGGGCATCAGGGGCTGCGAAAGTGCCTTGCTGAGTACCAGCAAACTGGCAACTGGCTTAGGAGAAGCGTCATTGGCAGTTTTGGACCTCGGCGGCCTGTCTCTGTCTTTATCTTTGCATTTTTTCAGAATCCTGGTAGTCGGATGGCTAACCGATGACATTTCTGGATAATTAAACCGAGAACCGAAATATTTAGAGGCAGAAAATGTACCGACGATGGATAGTGCATTGATTAAATAAAGCACAAAACCGACAGCAATGTAAGTCGTGGTCAGGGCCTAGGCAAGGAATACAGTACGAATGAAAATCTTTATGAGGTATTTGCTTTCCACAAGTAATGCAATTATTAACTTTTACTGACATCTGTAAGGAGCAAGAAAAAGTTTCCCCAATGGGGTACTTAGCTTTAAGTTGAAGACTTCGGTTCTGAAACTTGAAAACGAAAATTTCAGGAGTCAGCCGACCGGCACTTGCAAACTGCTTCTGCTTCGGGCACCACACGGCAAGAAAGACTGATGTAATGGCGTCGACTGCATGTTTTATACCCTGATGACCTGGCGTCATGGAAGAAGGGACAGCAACCCAGGGACCCAAGACTTTGTTAATCAGGCCGACTGAGGGCAACCTGCCAGCAGATTACCCAAATGTAATGACTACAACAGTGAAACACGAAGAACATCACTGTATTCTAACAATGATTTGATCAGAGTGACAATAAATGGTAGTCCTTTTACCTTACAAGGCTCTTGGGACATCTACACATTTATTAACTCAAAGACACACCTGTTATATGCAGCTAACAAACCATAGCTATCTTATTCACATTTACATTAATGTAGGATCTGCAACTTACAGTGTAGGTGGCAGACTGTATCAAATAGATAATCTTTACATTTAGTACTGGGAAAAGTATGTATTTATTTTATTTATTTGATAATTTACATTAATCTGTGGGACATACAAAGCCGAATTTGGAAGCATTATTCCAACTGCACATACCTATGTGGTTTTGTACCTAAGGATATATAGTTAACTTGGGCACTACATTACTGGAGCTCAGTCAAGCAATTAATCTTATTAGAATGTTCTATAATACATTTTGATCTTGACTATAGGGTATTATTTTGGCTACTTTTAAACCATCTTTGAAAATGTGAAGTATGACTTTCTGCACTAAACTTAAATAACTCATACACACATTAAACAATAAGGGTGTCACACTACATGCTTGCCGAACATCCACGTTCATACATATCACAAACATGACTGGTTAAGGAATTCAGACACATTCCCCAGGACTGATTTGTCAACCAATCCCTTACCCAAGAAACCACATTAAGCTACAAGGACTAATGCTATCAGTTCATGACCTAAGACTGAATGGCTGACATAATAAAAAAACACAATGCTGATGAACATTAACAATGGCCTGAAGCTGAACACCTGTAGCATCTGACACACACTCACAGTTACTTTTTGTACACAAGCTTTTCCTAAAAGCAAACAGTGTAAGATATTCATACTCAGTCACTGAAGAATCTCATAATGTGAAATTTCTTTGATAATTTTCATAGACCATATGGTAAGCCAAATGGTTTATATGAACTATAAGCAGACCAAGACCATTTTGGAACAGCCTCTTTCTACCAATGAATGTATTTTTTTAATTATATCCATTAAGTATGCAATATAATCTAGATAATGACCTGATGCTCTTTCAGTTCATGATATCATTATCCAGTCCACTAGCCTTGCTCATCTTTAATATCTTTAGGTCTGAATCAACTTACTGGTTATTCCCCATCGCCAGCATGACCTCTGTTACAAGCTATATGACTGAAAGCAGGTTCTAGAAAATTGCCTCCACGTTGTACATAAAAGCTGTTAGTGAAAATCTCCAAAGACCAGTCCTTGCTAAAGACCAATCTCACCCTGTAATACAAATTCCTTATCATTTTAACTTACTCTAAAAAGCACAAAATGTTTCTGTTAGTTCCATACTTGGCAATGTCAGTAGCACAACAGGTAGCACCTTTGTATGAGATGTTAAACTGAGGCCCCATCTACTTGAATTGGTTTTAGCTCAGGGTAAGAGATCCCACGGCACCTATGGGAAGTTTCCTGATGCTCTGGACAAATTTCCTCTAGAATTATAAATATCACTTTGGGTCTCCTTCAAAAAGATGGCACTAGCCTAGTTGGACTAGTCTGGTCAACAAATAAACTAAATACACACATTTCCCATACTAAATGTAAACATTGCCTGTTAGTCATAGTCTGTCACTTTACCTACTCACTGCATAAGCTGCAAATCCTACTTAAACCAGAGAAAAATCATTTGCCCTCTCACTAGGAACTACAGCTATATAAGTATACTCATTACCACTACTAGACATTCATTTAGAAGAATCACTGTCTGTATAATTTATTATCCACAGGAATTAGCCTACTCTTCTGTCTTGACTTCCTGAACTTTGGCTGTTCCCAGAGGAGATGAACTCCATTCCCCCTGCCCAGTAGTTTGGTTTGACTTCTGTGGAAAGGTCAAACAAGTCAGTGTCATCCTCATTTTTTTTTTGGTAAATAAATCAATAACAAGCAAGTTCAATATAGTGTAGACGGTTTACCTTTGAATTGTCATCTGCCATGTGTCCGACGTGCATAACGTCGAAAGTACGGCTGCAAAAAAACGACAATGCCGACTCACCGTGTGTTTGAATGGCAAATAAGCGAATGCTTTTTTGCCATTCAAACACATGGATCAAATGTCGGAAATGGCTTTCCAGCAAACCATTCTCGACATTCGATCCTTCGAAGTTCTCTGTATTTCGGTACTACGGGTCGCACAACAGGACGATCGCAAATACCATGTGCGACAAAACGAAGGTAAACCATGCAGACAAAACCTTTTGAGATATTTTAGAACCACGCAGCCAAAGGACCAGTGTCACAGATAATTCAATAAATAATTTTATATTTATTCCGCAATAGATAATGAATAGCAATAAATTTCACCATAAAACTTTCTAGCGTCTCGGCCAAAAACAGCCTTTACAGAGTAAAACACATTCTCTTAGTACTTCCTATATATAACAAAATTAACTCTAATTAGTCAATTAATGATGTCATTACATCAATTACACAGAATAAAAATCTCTTAAAGCTATATATTAAGGAGTTAAGTGTATTTTTGTTTAAAAAATAATATCGTTGAATTTGAAGGGAGCCTTTTTAGACAAAACCAGGGTACAGCAATGGGGGCAGCTATTTTGTTTATGGGGCTGGTGGAAAGTACACACATTTATAGAAGTACATTTTATCAAGGTCATGTCAGAAAATATTTCAGATTCATAGATGATCTTATATTTCTGTGCCAAGGAGGTAAAGGAAAGGTATCAGAATTTCTACATTATTTAAATAATAATAGATATGAAATTCAGTATGATGGAGTACAAGTAGGATTGGTGGTCAACTTTCTGGACATTACTCTAGAAGGTATAGTTAATGAGAAAATGAAAACTAAGATACACAGAAAGTTTAACCAGTTAAATCTGGTGTTACATGCAACTAGTTGTCACCTATCACATACCTTAATATCTATCCCATATGGAGAGTTGTTAAGAATTAAAAGATAATGTAGTGATATAAATGAATCACAGGCAGAGGCTGAGAAAGTTATAAGCATGTTTTTGGAAAGAGGTTATGAAGAACGATTAGTGTTGGAAAGTTACGCTAAAATATATGGGAAGTTCAAAGTTAATAAGGGAAGAGGCCATACTAGTGACTTGGGAAATAAAAAAAATGGTTTCTGTAGATAATTCTTTATTTTTTGTCACAAAGTACACTCTTTTTTCAGATAGGTTAAGCAGACTATTAAGAGACTATTGGAAGTTTATAAGAAGAGAAGTTTCTTCTCTATCGCAAGTAGAATTAAAAATTTCCTACCAGAGACGGTAATTTGAAGGATTTTTTAGTTCATAGTAGATATAGTAAACCTAAAGTTAAAATTATTAGAAATTTAACAGAACTAGGCACAAGTCCATGTGGCAAGTGTTCCGTTTGTCAGTTTATAGTGACAACTTTTGAAAAATAAATGGTAAAAAGTTTGAATCACAGGGCAACTTTTCCTGTATGAGCAGGGGAATAATCTATGCAATTAGATGCTCCTGCGAAAACTTCTATATTGGGGAAAGTAAAAGAAGTTTAAGTGAAAGGATAAAAGAACATGTCAGAGACATCAAAAATAATAAAGTTATAAGCCCTGTAGCAGAACATTTTAATAAGATGCATTCAGGGGATATAAGTAGTTTAAAAGTAACAGTTTTGGAACAGGTTTTACAACAATTTGCCAGTGAAGAAATGCTTAAACACTCACTAAGGAAAAAAAATCAGTTTTTATTATTAAATATAATACAATGCAACCTAGTGGGTTAAATAAAGAATGCAATTGGCAAAGTTTTATTTAAAGATTGTTTTAGCTTTAAGAGATTTTTATTCTGTGTAATTGATGTAATGACTTCATTAATTGACTAATTAGAGTTAATTTTGTTATATATAAGAAGTACTAAGAGAATGTGTTTTACTCTGTAAAGGCTGTTTTGGCCAAGGCGCTAGGAGGTTTTATGGTGAAATTTACTGCTATTCATGATCTATTGTGGAATAAATAGAAAATTATTTATTGAATTATAGGTGTCACTGGTCCTTTGGCTGCGTGGTTCTAATTTATATCGGACTGTGGTTTTGGTCCTTTTGAGATATTTGTCTGAGATTTACTGGAATTACATTTCTGGCTCACTTCTTCAGTCCTATTTAGGTAAGAGAGGAGAGTCCTGAATAAACCCTGCAAACCCTAGAAATAGCCTCAGTAGGTCAACTATAGCACCACTAAGCTATTTCTATTTCCTAAATGTACCCTGAAACCCTAAAAGCTTTAGTGGGGTAACTATACTACCTGATACTGACTCCTTCCTTCACAACATGTAAAGGGTGAGGAAAAAACATGTAAGAATAGGAGAAAAAGAACAGAGAGAGAGGCAGTCAGAAAATGGATCTGTTTACCTCAAAAGGGAATAAAGATGACCCCCATCATGTCCCTTCAATTCTCCACCTTTAGGGTAAAAGTTCACAATCATAAGGATTTTGGGCAGTGACCTTACAGCACAACAGTGATCCTTCTGTTTGAGCATCTTTTTCCTTTCCAAATGTCCATTTTTTGCTTAAACAGCCTTTTCTGACTGCTTTCTCTATAAAAGCTAGGTCTGTGAAGTGATTTTACCTTGTGATGATTGTACCTGAGGATGTGTGAATTTTCCTGTATGGACTTAAGGAGAGAAGCTGCTGCCAGACCAAATAAGGCTGAATTATCTAATGGTGCATCCATTAATTTAGATTTGAAATCATCCTGGAGGGGCTGTAACCTAAGCTAGGAAAATCTTCTGAGAACAGAACCAGTAGGTGCTGCCCTGGCACAAGCCTCCACAGCATCACAGCTTAACACATGATTAATAAAAAGAAGTTAAAATATACATATCCACCTTTAATTTGAATACACTAGAAATGGAAATATATTCATTTATATTGGGAAAGCAGTTGGCTCTAGTTTTTAATTGCCATTTACATTCCAAAAATTCTAGGAAGTCCTCCACCAGACCTCCTCTCTGACCCAGGTCTGCCCTATCAGTAACACAAAATCTGAACCTATGACCAGTATTCTCTGCACCAGATGTTTATATAAAGCAATTCTTTTATCTTTCTTTATAATATCATAGTTATGTTGGTAAACTTTTTTTCCGCAAACTTAACTTAGTTTTACCTAAGTAGAATGCGGGACAACATAAACACTAGGCTAAATATACCACCATTTTGCTCCCACAATAAGACCTACAATGAAATTTAATTGTCCCATATCCTTCCACTATCACTTCTCAACATTCAAGGATATAGGGACACTGTGAACAGTGGCCACACTTCACCATTTTACCAGGAACTTCTACTCTCAAAGACCTCTCAAGTATTGTCTTAAAACACATATCCTTATAATCCAACATTTTTTCACCCACATATTTCACATATTCCGGATCCATCCCCAAAATGTTCCAATTAGATTCTGCTATTGCCCTAAGCTCATAAAAATCAGCGTTAAATGTAGTAACCATAGACCTGTTAAATGTCATGTATTGATCTTGTATATTGCTTAAAGCTGCTGGAGTACTGCAAGAGGGACAAAATGTCCCACTTCTCTCTTCACCCTCACCTCATTAAAGAAGTTTAATAAAAAATTCTCAGGATATCTCCTCACTTTAAACCTATTAAACAATTTATCATACTCTATTAAATTCCTCTTCCCCAGTAATCATCCTAGCCAACCTCACACATTGTCCTTTCACTAAGGCTTTCTTCTGGTGGCTAGGATGCATCCTATCAAAATGGAGAAAAGTATTTGAATATGTCGGTTTATGATACATTGTAGATTCAAAACAATTCTTTGACCTATTAATTCAAATAGTAATGTCTAAGAAATTGACTGAATTACCCTGTACATCCATAGTAAACTTAAGAAAATCTGTAGTGGAATGTAAATAGTCACAACATTCATTTAATCTCTGCTCACTGTCCTTCCAAAAGAATATCATATCATCAAGGAATCTTCCATACAGTACCCAGGAATCTTTAAACACGAAATTAACTACATAGTTTAGTTCCCAAAATGAAAGTACTGCATTTGCAAACATGGGGGCACAAACTGCTCCCATAGCTACTCCTTTCTTTTGTCTGAAAAATTGGTTTTCAAATACTAAAAATGTATTCTCTAATACCATTATCATAAAGTTTCTCATTATCTCGGCTTTATTTTTGTCAACACCTGCATGAAAGACTAAACAGTCATTAAACCAGTCCATCCCTATATCGTGTGGGATAAGAGAATATAAATCCTGTATATCCATAGTAACAAATATCAAATTGTCACATAACAAATTGTTAGATATTTTACTCAAAAAATCCCACGAGTCCCTCAAAATGCAGGGGTTATTAACAACAATATTCTTCAAACCAATGTCCAAAAACTTGGCTAATAAGAATGTCTTAGATGTTTTAGCATCGACTATAGGACGCATTATTTAATCGGCATGGTTGTGAATTATTGGAAGTACAGATTTAAGACTATGACTGGCAGATGGCATGCCTTTTAACTGAAACTGAAAGGCTTGACACAAACATTTAAAAAGACTTACTATTTGACAGTAAAAGAGAACAGCATAATGTATTATGCATGAGAAGCTTAATGACAATGGTATTAGAGAATAACTTTTGGTAATGGTAACCCATGGCCTTGATGTCCCTGTTTCTGCTCTCCAAATACAAGTGACTACCCAGTATTACATACTTACAGGAGGAACAACGCATTTATATGTGTGTACCTACTTTTGTTCTAGAAGTCTGCAAGGGATGCTCTGGTTGTTCCAATAGTCTTTTCATGTTTTGTCCTCTTCTAAATATAGTTTATCTCCCTATCTTTGAATGTGTTCAAATCAGTTAACTCCTGGAACATAAGCCACTCCTTCTCAACAATATTTCTAATGTGTTGCATTACCACTAAAATCAGTAATAAATGTGAAATTACCAGTTACCGTCCTGTATTACTCATGGAAGAACCTCCCTCGTTCCCATTATATTGTTTTCCCAAAATACGCATAATATTCAAAGCCTAGAGAGGTGAGGTGCAGACCATCCCTAGCAAAGCAACATGGTCTCTTGACCATCTCCTTCCATGCTGACAAATACTGCAACCCCTTAGAATGACACTAGAAACTAATCAAATTTCTATAGTCAGTCATCTTCTGTTTGCATTGTGGCATCATCTTGGAGAAGGTAAAATACTAGGAACTAGGTTCATACCAGCCTGGAGCTCTGAGAGCTCCATGATGTGTCTCTCTCTCTCTCTCTCTCTCTCTCTAGAGGTACATCTCACGCCATTTACACCCTCATGGACTATGTATTAGTCATACTAGTACTTGTGGTCCAATGACCTGAGTGCATGTGTAATGTGACAGAATCTGGCCCCTGATAAACAACTGACAATGACTTTCTCCTTACTCAGCCTGGTGAGAGGGACATAAGTGTGTCTCACAATGGAGTCTCCAATGACAAGAAAAAGAAGTTATGTACTCACCATAACATTCCACGTTTGTAGTTCATCTCGCCTTCATTCTTACATAGGTTCGAGCCGATCCTCCCGACTCAGCCACAATTACAAAGCTTGAAGTCTCTCAGTTGGCTTGTGGCAAGGTAGGTATCCCATAGTGCACTAGTAAGAATCACCAGATCTTGTTTGCTGCTGTCTAAAAAAGTGATAGAAGGTATTTCCACAAGGAACAACAAAGATGAAAGGTCTCCACCCTAAGAAAGATAGATACCATCTTGTCTCCAGATCCTCCAAGGATCTATGGACAGGGTAGGAGGGTGGGTTCATAAGAATGAAGGGTGAGATGGACTACAAACATGGAATGTTACGGTGAGTACATACATTTTTTATGTTCTGTAGTCCTATCTCTTCATTCTTACATATGGGACAGCCCATAGCATTTGCTCGGGTGGCTCATGGGAATATATTCCTAAGAACTGTGGAATTGAAGAAGGCTCTGCCTCTGGAGGCCAGATCCAATTTTTAATGAGTAATGAAAGTATAAGGGGTAGCCTGTTGGTGCTGCACATATACATCCATTGGCATTCTGGCTTGAAAGGCAGCAGATGTGGATACGGATATGGTAGAATGAGCTTTTAATTTTAAACGGAGTTCTTTGCCATTAGAGGAGTAAAGATATACAACTTGAAATCCAGTTTGATAATGTTATCTTGAAGACTGGCGTATCTTTTCTCGTCTCCTAAAAAGATACAAACAATTGGTCTGATCTCCTAAACTCCTTGGTTGTAAGTAGATAGAACCTTAACTGTCTGTGAACATCAAGTTGATGAAACTTATATTCCGCTTTGTTTGAATGATTAGAAAAAGACTGGTAGTTCAATAGTTTGATTCATATTAGATTGAGAACAAACCTTGGGATGAAGGACGGATTTGTACGAAGGGAAACTCTGTCTCTATGAAAATCAAGTAAGGAGGTTTGACTGAAAGGGCTTACAACTCTGGCACTCTTCTGGCGGATGTAATAGCTTACCAGAAAAATGGTCTTTCATGAAAGGAACTTAATTCACAAGTATGTGCAGGTTTAAAAGGCGGGGAAGTAAGTTTAGAAAGAACAGAATTTAGATCCCAGAGATACAGGTTCTTGAAAGTGAGGTCCTAGCAAGGTAGTGCCTTTTAAAAATGATTTACACAATCTGTGAGCCACAAGATTAAGTTCAGGTCCGAAATGAAAATTGGAGATAGCTGCTAACTGAACTTTGATTGTAGCAGCAGCTGATCCCTGATGAAAAAGTTCAGTTACGAATTCTAACACTAAGGGAATGGAGGCTGTGTAAGAATGTATGTTTTTTCGTGCCCAGAGAGAAAATCTTTCCATTTGCTAACGTACAATTTTCTCATAGAAAGCTTGTGAGAAAACGCCAAGATATGTGTAACTGCAGGAGAAATCATGAAGCCTGACTAAGGATGGAAGTGGAGAAGCCATGCTGTCAAGTTGAGGGTGTGGAGACAGGGATGGAAAGTGCCTGACATATGTGTCAGAAGGTCTGATACTGGGTCCAGAGTCCATGGACTGTCCAGAAAGTGAGGCCCGAGAAGGGAACCAAATCTGAAGAGGCCAGTAAGGAGTGATGAGAATCATTCTGCTTCCCAAGGTCTTTGCTTTCTGGATCACTCTTCGATATTAGCAGAAAGGGAGGAAAGGCATAAAGAAGTCCCAAGGGCCAACTGTGAACAAGTGCGACTCTTGGTGTCTCCCCCAGGGGGAGGGGGGAAGTAGCTGCTGCATTTGGCGTTTACTGGGCTGGCAAACAGATCGCAGCAAGGTTGTCCCCATTTTGCGGAAAATCTGTTCATGACTTTCTGATTCAGAGACCACTCGTGAGGCATCAAGATTGCTGAGCTTGTCGGCTATCACATCGGTTGTCCCCGGGATATGCATTGCAATTAGAAAGCGTTGGGAAGATATCACCCACTGCCAAACACGAAGAGCCTCTTGACATAGGGGGTAGGATCTGGTTCCCCCTTGTTTGTTTATATATCAAACCACTGACATATTGTCTGATTGGATTGCTATTGTCCCTAGAGGAAGAAAGTTGTGAAGTGCTTGCAATGCTAGTAACACTGCTCTCATCTCTAGGACATTGATATGCAAGTGAGCCTTGTGTTCTTGCCATGTGCCTTGGACTGTCCTTCCTAGATAATGCCCCCCCACCCTATCTGAAAGGCATCCGTGGTCACAGTAGCAATGGGTTGGCGAGGAATGAATGGTATCCCTATCGTTAGTTGATTGGACTGGATCCACCAACGAAGGTCCTTTTGCAGGATTCTGTTATCAAAATGGGATGGCCTTAGGCATTTGTTGAAGAGATCACTGGAAAAGAGAAGCCATTGTAGAATTCTCATATGCAGTCTGGCTAGTGGAACTAGAGTTATAGTAGAGCCCATGGTTCCTAGAAGTTTGAGCACTGACTTCGCTTTGACTTTGTATTGGGAAGCAGGCTGTATATCTGTTGTCTTAGATTTTGTATTCTGTCTGCAGGAAGGCGAGCCATCATTGTGACTGTGTCTATTTCTGCACCTATAAAAGTCACATATTGAGAAGGCGACAAGGCAGACTTTTCCCAATTTATAGTAATCCCTAGCTGAGTGCAGACTCGGATGGTTGAATCCCTGGCTTGTAGAAGTAGGTGCCTGGTGGTGGCAGACAGGAGCCAGTCATCCAGGTACGGAAACACTTGGAATCCAAGACATCTCAAGTGAGCCGTTATTACCGCTTATGCATTTGATGAACACCCTGGGGCTGTGGTGAGACCAAAGGCAAAGCGAAATTGACAATGATTGGCTCCCAGATGGAAGTGTAAATGACTCCTCGATGCTCTGTCCATTTTTATGTGGTAGTACGATCTTGGTGGTCTATGGAGCACATCCAATTGTCTTTCCCTAACACAGGGAGTATAGACTGCAGTGTTACCATTCGAACTTGGACTTCTTCACTGATTCGCTTAACTTGCTGAGATCCAAAATGGGCCTCCAGTCCCCTGTTCATTTTGGCACTAAAAAGAATATGGAGTAAGTTCCGAATCCTATCTGGTCTGCAGGGACGGTTTGGATGACTCTCTTGTGTATGGAGTATCCTCTGGAAATTATTCTTTGTACCCACTTGTCTTGGGTGATGCGTCAGGCTTCTGGATACAAAGATAAGCGACCTCTGACTGGCTCCAAAGAAGCACAGTCGGGCCCCACTTCAGGAGCGCTGATAGGGACATCCGTGAAAGGAATCACAGCGACTCTGGTTTTGCAGACCCTCCCCCCTGCCTCTAGGGCGACATCTACCATTACTTCCTCCTCCTCTGCCTCTGGAGAAGGAATCACCTTGTGCGTCCAGGAAAAATCATTGAGATTTCTTGAACCACATTTTCCTCGCCTGACTCTTAGGGTATGGTCTAGAACGGATGGAAAAACATGCTCCCATGGCAGAGAGAGTTTTCCCTTCCTGCTTGCACCTGGTGAGTGTATCTTTTACCTTTGGTCCAAACAGAGAGGAACCGTCAAAGGGGGCATTGGTAAATGTAGATTTGAAGGGCTCCACAAAGTTACATAAGCGCATCCAGGAGTGTCTCCTAAGGGAAACTCCTGAACCCACTGCCCTGCTCGCTCCATCTGCTGCATAAGATATCAGCCTCATGGAGGAGTTAACAATGGAGTTTATGGTAGACAGCTGAGCAGTAACCTTCTCAGAGACTCCTTCAGCTAAAGTACCTTGGAGAGTATCTCCTAGCTCCTTTAGGAGATCTCTTTGAAGCTTAGTGAAATGGGTAAGGTAATTCAGCGATCTGAGTGTAAAAGCCACTGAAGAGAAGATCGCTTCCCATATCTGTCCATCATTCAAGACTCCTTGTTCGGAGGGTAGACAGATGAGGAAGTTTCTGCTAGTTTCTTCTTTGTGGCTGCTGCCACCACCATGGCATCTAGAGGCACACCTTTAGTCAAAAACTCTTTCTCTTTGGGGGTTGAAAGAAATTTGTTGGGCCTTCTGGGGACTGGTTTCACAGCATCAGGAGTTTCCCACACCTTTCGACTAACTAAATATAAGAGCTCATCGAAAGGTGGAGGCACCCAAGAGGTTGAAGGTTGAGACCAAAAGCCTTCAGGTACACTGACTCCTCATCAGGAGTGACAGCAGGCCAGCCGCCTCTCTGTTTCAGGATCTCTAGGATAACTACGAAGGAGATATCATCAGAGGATGACCTAGGGGATCCTTCTGACACCTTGAGGTCAGTATCATAGGTGATGGACTCATTAGGGGAGTCTACATGCTTTCTCTTGCAAGTTCTCTTCTGAGGAGGCTCCTCAGAAGAATATTCTGGGGGGAGGTCTCGGAAGACTGAGGGCCACCCAATGGGGGGTCCTGAGGCTACGGGTCTCTGCTGTCAAGAGAGAGAGATGGTGCTGAGACAGAGGTCGGAGCTTGAGGGGGAAGAGCATTGGTACCCTTGTGTGGGGCTGAAGACCTAGACAGCATGCACCTCATCATCCTGAAGGCAGATCTCTCCAGCTCCGAGGACACCACCGGCTCCGATAAGTGGAAGTAGCCCTCGGCTCCAGAGCAATCGGCTCCGAGATAGGTATAGGATCCGAGCTCAACTGAGCCGATGCACTGAGAGGTAGGCTCGGAACTGAAGAAAATCGGGTCCAAGCGTCCCTATCGGAATCGACTGGTGAGTTTCGGCTCCCAGACACCAAGGACGGCACCGAAGGTGTCAAAGCAGAACTCAGCTCCAAGACAGACAACAGAGGTGCTGGAACCGATGATTCCACAACAAGTGGTACAGATAGCCTGGCTCCAAAGGACTGACATGGCTCAGAGGAGGAACAGAAGCAGGAAGTATGGCATTAGACGGCCTCTGAACCAATTGGGTTGGAGATGGCAACAAATTAGCTATGCGCCTTAACTTTAAGAGTCTAAGCACTACTCTCTCTGCATCCTCTTCAGAAAGACTATTGGAGGATCTGGAAGACAAGGTAGGTGATCTAGATATCTGTAAAATCAGAGATCTGAGAGTTGGGAAACCGGCACAATTCTCTAGACCGGCCCAAGGTAAGTGTTTAGTAGTCGGCTCTAAAAACTTGCCGATACTGGAGTGTCGATGTCAATAACCTCAACTGGCTCTGAGGACAGTGGAGCCGAAGAGGTAGAAGGTTTGTCCAATTTTGAAATTTTTTGTGGAGGTCCAGATGAAATAGTCGGTGTGGGAGACTGTCTCTCGGCTGACTTGACCTTCTCTTTTATAGAAGGGGGAGACCTGGAATGTGATGATGAAGTACTGGCTAAATCCTCCTCAAAGGAAGGCTTAAGGAGACCTTTCAGGATCAATTTGTTCTTCCTTTCCTGGAGAACCTGAGAACTAAAGGAGTGGCAAAATGAACATGTCTCCTGAAGATGTATGGCTCCCAGGCAGCAAACACAAAAACTTTGAGAACATTTGAGACACTTTTTAAAACCCGAAGGTTTAT
The DNA here is from genome assembly GCF_019279795.1 of Protopterus annectens. Classification (NCBI taxonomy): domain Eukaryota; kingdom Metazoa; phylum Chordata; order Ceratodontiformes; family Protopteridae; genus Protopterus; species Protopterus annectens. Next base: position 1,395,817,746 of record NC_056726.1, read on the forward strand.
GATTCTTTGATTCCTTAGACATATTGTCACAAACAATCACAAGAGGGAAAAGCAGGAAGAGAGGACAAGGCCCTCTGACTTAAACAGGCCTAGCCCTGCACACAACAAAGCACTGCACGCAAGAAAACAACAGAGTGACTAGGTCCTCAACTTAACGGGCCTAGCCCTGCTCAAGATCAACACACAAGGGCGAGCAAAGACAGAGGGACTAGGTCCTCTAACTTAAGCGGCCTAGCCCTGCTGAGGAAACAACACACTAGAAAAAAGGGAATTGAGGACTAGGTCCTTGAACTTAAATGGGCTAGCCCTAAACAGAGGAGTAAGCGGCGTTAATAATTTGCAACAATTGCAATAAATTCAACAAACACTCTAACTAAATAGTTAGCTAATAAGAGTTAATAGAGGAATACTGCACACAGCTTTCAATTTTAAACTACTTATTCTAGTCAAAACACAAGGCTAGACTAGGTCCTAACCAAAACACAGACCTACACCTAAGAGATCTAAATATAACAAAAAAAACTAGCACACCAAAGAAGGGATACCTCTCAGAAAGAAAAAAGGCTCATGAAGATGGCCAACAAGTTTTCAGCAACAAATTTGCAAATATTCAAAAACATGCTAACAATTTACTACTATAATAACAACAGTTAAGCTAATTATACTAAAACTACTAATATCAAAAAACGATCGCTATAGAAATAGAATAATGAAGAAAATCCAACTTAGCCACAGCCAAGAAAGAGAGCACTTCTGAACTCTCAGAGAGACGTGGCAAAAGAGATCTGGGGATTCTTACTAGTGCACTATATGAGATACCTACCTTGCCACAAGCCAAATGAGAGACTTCGAGCTTTGTAATCGACCCAATTTGGAGCCGAGGAGTTGGCTCTGAACCCATATGTAAGAATGAAAGCGATAGGACTAGCAAACTTTGTTAGTTTGTGTGGTGGCCCCTTACCTTTTAAACCTTTTTTTTTTTTAAAAAAGGAAAAGGCCCCGGTTTTACCGAAAGAATGCTGAGTGTGGCTGTGGACGAAGACAGGTTTAGGTGGGAAATTCCTATGAAACCTGGGCACAGGAGAAACCAAGATGTGTTTCAATTCCTTGAGTTCCTTAGATTTTCCTGTATGGACTTAAAGAGAGAAGCTGCTGCCAGACCACATAAGGCTGAATTATCTAATGGTGCATCCATTAATTTAGATTTGAAGTCATCCTGGAGGGGCTGTAACCTAAGCCAGGCAACTCTTCTGAGAACAGAACCAGTAGGTGCTGCCGTGGCACAAGCCTCCACAGCATTTAATAGAGTGTCTTGCCACTTGGGGGATGTGCCCAAGACAAAGAGGACCAAGGCTTTTCCTTCCAAATCTGGAAGATCTGAAATGGTGCTTGATGCCTGAGACAAAAGCTCTAAGAAGTACCTGGTTATAAGAGTCTGATAAGTGATGGCCCTGAAAGCCAAGGTGGCTGAAGTACAGGCCTTTTTTCCAATTCTCTCAAGGATTCTACTCTCATTGTCTGATGGGAGAAGGGAGGTAGAAGGAAGCAGCCTAGAAGGTTTATCTGTAGCTACAGAAATGACTGCTGGGTCAGCAGCAGGACACCTAAAAGTACAGTTTTGTACCTACCATAAATGTAGATGTTCGAGGATCCACATTGCTGCAGTCCTAACTATTGGGTAGTCCGCTGTCCAGTCGGCCCGAATACCAAAGTATATGGCTGACGTCGGTCAGGGCGCATTAGACTGACGTCAGTACGTCAGGGTACTAATGCGCATGACCAACGTCATATCCTCAGTCTTTTCTTGCCCCAGATGTCAGAAGACCCTGAAAAGATAAGGCCAAAAACCAAAAACTCCCAACATATCTGCACCAAAATATATATATATACAAAATATACAAAATTAGCAGAATATAACCTCACCTACACAACCACCCCTAAACACAGACGGAAGGAGGGAGGAATTGGACTGCAGCAATGTGGATCCTCGAACATCTACATTTATGGTAGGTACAAAACTGTACTATGTTCTTCATTCCACATTGCTGCAGTCCTAACTATTGGGTAGAATCCCAAAGCAGAGGTAAGGGAGGCTGGCAAATCATAAGGAAGCAGGAGCTGATAACATGCCTTGCAAAATAGCTGTGGCAAAACCAGCCCTAGACTTAGAGTAGAGAGGAAGGTGGTAATGCTTAGAGAAAGTATGCACTGAACTCCAAGTAGCTGCCTCCAAAATATCCTTAGTTGCCACCCCCCTTAAAAAAGCTGTTGAAGTGGCAGTAGCCCTAGTGGAATGAGGCCTAATCCCAGCTGGAATCTCCTTGCCATGAAGGGAATAACAAAATGCAATGCAAAACCCAATCCACCTAGAAATAGTTTGTTTTGACACAGGCTTGCCCTGAGAACTCAAAGCAAAAGAAACAAACAACTGCTGAGACTGCCTAAAATCCTTAGTCCTGCTCAAATAATAACGCAATTGCCTGTGTACATCTAAAGTGTGCAAAATCTTTTCCCCTTTATTTTGGGGATCTGCATAAAACGTAGGCAAATGAATAGTTTGGTTTAAAGCCACACTAGAAACCACTTTAGGCATAAAGGAAGGATTAGTACGTAATGATACCCTATCCTTATGAAAAATCAAAAAAGGCTCAACCGCCATAAGGGCCTGTAACTCAGAAACCCGTCTTGCAGAAGTAATGGCCAACAAAAAAGCAGTCTTCCATGACAAGTATTTCAGTTCAGCAGTAGCTGCAGGCTCAAAAGGCTGTAGAGTAAGTTTCTCCAACACAAAATTGAGATCCCAAGCAGGAGTAGGAGCTGTACGTGGGGGTCTTATATTCTTTGCCCCTCTAAGAAATTGCTTGAACGAAGGATGTGAAAACAATGGTGGGTCACAATCATAGTGAGCTGAAATTGCTGCAGCATGAATCTTAATGGAAGAGAAAGACAAACCTTTGTCCAATAACTCAGTAAGATACTGAAGAGCCACACTCAAATTAGGCTCTGAAATCTCCAAATTCTTTGCTGCAGTCCAAAATAAAAATCTCTTCCATTTTTCTGCGTACACTTTCCTTGTACTAGGTCTTCTGGCTTCCATAATCACATTTAAAACTTGTTGAGGAAGCTGAGACCTGCTGTCTTTCAAAACAGAATATGCCAGGCTGTTAGATGAAGAGAGTGAAGCTTGACATTGAGCAGACGACCGTCCTTCTGAGACAACAGATGTGGAATCAAGGGTAAAGGCCATGGAGGCTTCTTTACCAGACTCCTCAGTAATGGGTACCAGTGTTGCCGAGGCCAATCTGGAGCTATTAAAATCATCCTTGGCTTGTCTTGTCTGACCTTTAGAAGCACCTTTGGAAGAAGAGGCAGAGGTGGAAACGCATACACATGAAGATTTTTCCAACTGAAAGAAAGAGCATCCACTTTCCAAGCTGTGTGAGGAAACCTCTTTGTGCAAAACTTTGGCAGCTGGTGGTTTAGTGGAGAAGCGAACAGATCTATGTCTGGAGTTCCCCAGGACACTGTCAACTTTTGAAATACATGAAGATCCAGTTTCCACTCGTGAGGATCCATGATTTGTCTGCTTAACACATCTGCTAAGGAGTTCTGTGCTCCCGGCAGAAACCTTGCCTGAAGAGTTAGTTGCAAGCTTAGCGCAGTCTCCCATAAAATCATTGCTTGCCTGCACAATGGGTAAGAATGTGTTCCCCCTTGTTTGTTGATGTACCACATGACAGTTGTGTTGTCTGTTAGAATCAACACCTGCCCTGGAAGAAGTAACTCCTTGAAAGCCATTAATGCAAACTGGACTGCTAACATCTCCTTCATGTTGATATGTAGATGCTGTAGTCTGGCAGGCCACTTGTCTTGTATCCACTTTCCATTTAGATGAGCTCCCCAAGCAATGTCTGAGGCATCTGTCGGTAGAATTTGACTTGCCTCTGGCCGGGTCACAGAGAGTCCCTTGTTTAGGTGACATTCCTGAGCCCACCACAAAAATTCCTTTTGAATGCAAGGTATTATTTGAATGACAGTGTCCAAATCCTGGCAGTGCTGTGTCCATACATTTTTGAGATACCATTGTGGCTTCCTCATATGCAGTTTGGCATTGGGAAGCACCAGAATACAAGATGCCATGAACCCTAAGGCTTGAAGGACTGTCCTTGCAGTCAGCCCGGACTGAAGAGATAGTTGATGGAAGTAACTGGAAAGATTCTTTTGTTTGTCCGGGGTTAAAAGGCCATCTGGGCTGCTGTATTCAGTCTCACACCCAGAAAGCACATGTCTTGAGAGGGTACTAGACTGGACTTTATTTCGTTCACAGAATACCCTAGGCATCTTAGCACTGCTATGACATATTCCAAATGCTGTAGAAGGTCTTCCTTTTCTTGAGCCAGAATCAGGCAATCGTCCAAGTAAGGATAGATTTGAATTCCTTTTAGCCTGAAGTAAGCTATCACTGGAGCCAGAACCTTAGTGAATACTCTGGGCGCAGTAGATAAGCCAAAGGGCAATGCAGAGAACTGATAATGAGAATTTCCAGCTCGAAAACGCAGATACTTTCTGCAACTTAGTCTTATAGGCACATGAAGGTAAGCTTCCTTGAGATCTAAAGTTACCATCCAGTGATCCTTGCCCAGCAGAGGTAAAAGCTGTTGTAACGTCAACATTTTGAACTTGGGAATGTCCAGATAAGTGTTGAGGATAGATAAATCCAAAATTGGTCTCCACGTGTTCCCCTTCTTCGGTACTAGGAACAGGCGAGAATAAAATCCTAGGCCCCTGTCTGGCACAGGAACCGGCTGAATGGCCCCTATTTGGAGTAACTGAGAAATTTGCTTGTGAGCCTCTTGTCTTTGTAGAGGAGGAATGTCTGGCATGCCTTTGAAAGGAGGCAAGGTATGGAAATAAAACCTGTAACCGTGGTGAATGATATCCAGAACCCATTTGTCTTGGGTAATTAAATCCCAATTTTCTTTGAAAAGAGACAGTCTTCCTCCTAGAGGTGCCGCCAGGCGAGAAGGTACTGGCAGCTGAAAGGCAGGTCATTGGGTCTGCTTACGAAAGGACTGACCCCTGCCCTCACCAGAAGTCTGAGCAGGTGAACTCCTGCCCTAGGCCTAAAAGCACCTTGAGCTCTGCCCCTACCACGTCTAGACCTACCCCTAGACTGGGAATCATAAGCAGGATAAGTCCATCCCTTAGCAGGCCAATTTCTACTAAACTTCGGAGGCTGCACCTGCAAACAATCCTTAACAGTTTGCATAGACTTAGCCTTGTCCTCCATCTTCTTTAAAACTGCTTCCACAGGCGAACCAAACAACACATCAGACTGTAAAGGAGCATCCAAAATCCTTGTCTTAACATGCTCAGCTAAGTTCTGATCTCTCAACCAGGCGTGCCTACGAAGAACAGAACCAGTGGCAGCCACCCTGGAGGAGGCCTGCACAGCATCAAAACCACATTGCAAGGAATGTTTACCCACTTGTTCAGACACATGAACTAAATCCTGCAACTCTTTACACTCAATACCTTCCGCCAGAGCATCCACCTTAGATTTCAACTGTGAAAGAAGATAATTCTGATATTTTAACATGTGAAACTGACAATTCAACGCCCTCATGGCTAAAGTGGAAGAAGTATACACTTTCTTTCCCCATCTATCCAAAGCCCTTGCCTCTTTATCAGGAGGGACAGGATTTTTAACAACTGAGGCCTTCACACCTTTAGGCCCCTGAGAGACAGATTCCGGGTCTGCCCTAGGACTCTTAAAAAGATACTTATGAGCTTCAGGCACCCTATAATACCTATCCGGTTTAACTGGGGCAGGAGGCAAAGAATCCGGGAATCAGAATAAGGAGGGTACTCCTGCAAGTCTTCAGCCGAAGACTCAGAAGCCTCCGAGCATTGCTCAAAACTCTCAAACTCAGATTCCACCCTAGGCCTCTTATCAGGAGGGGGCATAGAACCCCTTATCATAGTAATCAAATCCTCTGCTATTTTAAGCATATGTTTCTTAGGCAAAGACCCTGAAGTACTAGGAGAAACCCCCACTGAAGCAAAACTCGGCCTGCCCCTCAAAGAAGCCTTGGAAACAGAAGGGGAGGCTCTGACCACCTTAGGAAGAGAGGGAAGAACAGCCACCTGAGAAGCCCCCTCAGCCTGGCCTACTTCCTGAGAGGATACATCCTGTAACAGTAAAGTCTCTCCCTGAGACTCCAAAGAAACACCTGGCAAAACCTCCGGCTCCACTGAGCCCTCTAAAGAACCGACGTCTGGGACTGTCGGTTCCTCACCTCTAGGCTTTGCTGTTTTGTCCTTGCGTTTTTTAGTCGGAGCATCCGACGGCATTTTATAATTACAACGCTTCCCAAACACTAACCTGGCACAGTCTAACCTTCTCTTAATAGTGCGTTTGTTAAATCTAGCACAAGAGCGGCATCCAACAACGTCGTGCTCAGGCCCTAAACAAGGTATACACAAAGTATGGTAATCCCTATGAGGTATCTGTTTCCCACAAGAAATACAGTTATTCACTTTTTCTGACATCCGGTGAAATACTGAGGCAAGAAAAAACCAAAATATTCCCCAACGGGGTACTTAGCCAACTTTGATTCGGTCGGAAACTCTGGCTTCAGAAACTTTCAGAACGCCAACCTGCACTCGCAAAATTGCTTCTGCATCGGACCATGCGGCAAAAAAGACTGAGGATATGATGTTGGTCATGCGCATTAGTACCCTGACGTACTGACGTCAGTCTAATGCGCCCTGACCGACGTCAGCCATATACTTTGGTATTCGGGCCGACTGGACAGCGGACTACCCAATAGTTAGGACTGCAGCAATGTGGAATGAAGAACATCAGGAACTTACAATCCTCAGGGACCTTGTGGAAGCAGACTGGTTCTTGGGGGTTGGGGCCTGGAAATCTAGGGTTTGAGAAGCATTGCAAAAGGCATCCAGAAATGCTGGATGCACTAATGGAACTGCACAGGGGGCAGGGAGATCAACTTACAGAAGTTGACAGTATATTTTCTGGACATCACAAATTTGGGAGATGTCCCATTTTCAGAAGAGTTTCACCAAATAAAATCTCTTCCATAGGGGAATTAGCACTGACAGACTCCTCCTCAGGGGAAACATATTCCTGAAGAGAGGGAATCTGTGTTGAGTAATCCATAATTCCTCTTTAACAGAGGAAAAACAATCAGAGGAATCGCTGTCCCTAATCCTTTTCTGAGAAGGAAGAGGAGCAGGAGTAGGAGCAGGCAGAGAAGAAGGTGGCTTGAGTGCCATGAAAGCATGAAACAAGCTTTGGGAAAAGGCCTAAAAATTTGTTGGGGTCTCCTTAGCAGGGGACATATGCTTGTTTTTTTTGTTTTTACTTGGCAGGAGAAACAATTTATCTAATGTCAGAGGACTGGATGAAGGCCTGCATTCAAAAATTTCTGACTCAGTTTCTTTTCTCACTAGAGTTTGTGGTACCTTCTTAGTGCCCTCCATAATAACAAGCCTAGGTTCCCCCATGAAATCCTGAACGGATATCTGTTGTACCTCTAAAGACATGCTCGTGGCCGAAGTCAAGGCGGCCTCAGAACTGGGCTTGGCCTGAGAAAACGTGCCAGAAGTCCGATGTGCCTCAAGGTTGACTAACACCTAGGGAGATATGTCTGATGGTGGAGGTGCAGCAGAAGCCACAGGCCTAGGTTTCTTGACTTTGTGCTTCACCAGCTTGGCGTCAGACCCTGAGGTAACTTCCATGTGCTTAACTAACAATGTAAGCTATTGGCTCTCTAAACAGATAGCAAGAGAAGACACGCTGCTTCTAAGGGTCTTAGGTACAAAGGACTGGCAAATGCTACAGACGTATGGTCATGGCTAGGCTAAGCAAAAGAGACACTACAGATGGCTGTCCTTATGTGGAATTTGTCTTCCACACTGATGCTTTCCCTTCTTGGATGACATAACCAAAACAGCAGTGAAGAGAACATTTTCCCCAACGGGGCACTTATCAGAAAAAAGTCGCAATCGCTGAAAAGATCAGAATGATGGTCAGAATGGCATTCTGACTGGCGGCAGAAAAGTTCTGAGGATGGTACATGTGTATGTCGCTTTTATGGCCTATGTCCGACTGCAGCCTACATGTGACATATCACGTACCCTTGAATAGTTTAAGACTTTTGTATACTGGCTGACGATGGGTTGCCCTCTGGTGGGAGATCCCTCAGGTTATGAATACTGCAACAAGACAAGGACATAGTACAGTTGTGTACACTTACCATAAATGTAGATGTTTGAGTGTATTCACTGTTACAGTCAATGCATTTGGGTAATCTGCTGGCAGGTTGCCCTCAGTCGGCCTGATTAACAAAGTCTTGGGTCCTGCGTCGGTTGCTGTCACTTCTTCCATTGCGTCAGGTCATCATGGGTATAAAACATGCAGCCGACGTCATTTACATCAGTTTTTCTTGCCCCAGATGTCAGGTGCCCCCTAATGGGGAGCAAATAAGCACAAAAACACAAAAGTATACCTCCAACCAAAAGCAAATACACCAAAAAGGCTTTTAAGCATAGCAAAGGAAAGTAGAGGTATGTCTTTCGGCTTTTCCCGGTTAGGGGTCGCCACAGCAGAACTCCGGTCCGCTAATGATTGGTAGTGGATTTTTACGTACCGGGTTACCAGCCCTGATGCACAACCTTCAACGAAGGCATGCCCCATTCACATATGCCTCCACACAGAAGACGCTCTAGCTGAGAATCGAATGGGACAACGTCTTGCTATGAGGCGACAACGCTACTGCAGCACCACCTCCGCAGTAAAGGAAAGTAGAGGTATAGCCAGAAAAAAATAGGGGGCTGGAGGGAGGGTAACCAGGACTGCAACAGTGAATGCACTCGAACATCTACATTTATGGTAAGTGTACACAACTGTACTATGTTCTTCGTGTTTCACTGTTGCAGTCATTATATTTGGGTAGATTCCCAAAGCAATGGTTGGGAGGAGGAGCTTATACAGCATTAGGGCCAGCTATGAGGCCCTGCAAGACAGCAGTGGCAAAGCCAGCTCTGGATTTAGAGAAAATTGGTAAATGATAATGCTTGATGAAAGTATGTACAGAACTCCAGGTAGCAGCTTCCAGGATATCCCTGGTAGGAACACCTCTGAGAAAGGCTGCAGAAGTAGATGCAGCCCTTGTGGAGTGAGATCTGATCCCCTGGGGGATAGGTTTTCCATGGTGCTTATAGCAGAAATTAATGCAATGGCTTATCCATTTAGAAATGGTTTGTTTTGAAATAGCCTTCCCCTCTGCCCCTGCAGCAAATGCTACCAGCAGTTGTTCAGATTTTCTTCGAGATTTAGTCCTTTCCAAGTTGAATCTAAGTTGTCTGTGCACATCCAAGGAATGCAGAATCAGTTCCCCTTTGTTCTGTGGATTGGGAAAAAAAGGTTGGCAAATGAATGGACTGATTAAGAGCCACACTGGAAACCACCTTGGGCATGAAGGATGGATTGGTCCTGAGAGATATCCTGTCCACATGAAAGATGATGAAAGGCTCCACTGCCATAAGGGCCTGTAATTCAGATATCCTTCTAGCTGAAGTGATTGCTAAAAGGAAGGCTGTTTTCCAAGAAAGAAATTTTAAGTCTGCAGTAGCAGCTGGCTCGAAAGGAGGTAGAGTGAGTTTCTCCAAAACAAAGTTAAGGTCCCAGGCAGGGTAGGAGCTCTCCTGAGTGGCCTCAAGTTTTTTGCCCCTCTGAGATACTGCTTGAGCAGAGGATGAGAGAAGAGGGGTGGTTCTGTGTTACAGTGAGCTGAAAAAGCTGAGGTGTGGATTTTAATGGAGGAAAAAGAGAGGCCCTTGTGAAGCACCTCAGTTAAGTATTGCAAAATCTGAGGTAAATTGGGCGCTGTTATGCTCATCCCTAAAGATTGGTTCCAGGCACAGAATCTTTTCCATTTGTCAGCATAAGATTTTCTAGTACTAGGTCTCCTCGCCTCCAAGATGACATCCATCACAGGTTTGCTGAGGGATGATAAGGGTGAATTTAAGTGATTAGCCAGGCTGCAAGGTTCAATGTTGGAAGCTGAGGGTGCAGAATTTCGTTCTCCTGCTAAGACAGCAGGGAAGGGGTCTGAGGCAGGTGCCATGGAGATATTTGCGACACACTGTGCAGGAGGGGGTACCAGTGTTGGCTCAGCCAGTCTGGAGCAATCAAAATCATCTTTGCCTAGCATAGGCAGTAACTGGTGAAGAGTCTGCATCTTGAATTTTGGAATCTCCAGAAAGGTGTTTAGAGTAGATAGGTCCAGGATTGGACTCCATGATTTGTCTTTTCTGGGTACCAGAAAAAGCCTGGAATAGAAACCTTGCCCCTTTTCCTCTTCTGGTACCAGTTGAATAGCCCCCATGCTTAAGAGGGAAAGTATTTGTTTTTGAGCCTCTGCCCACTGATTTGGGGGCAGGTCTGGCCACCCGTTTGGTATTGGCAACGTGTGGAAATGAAATCTGTATCCCTAGGACACTATTTAAAACCCACTTGTCCTGGGTTATGAGTTCCCAGTTCTTTGCATGAAGAGCAATCTTTCCCCCCAAAGAGGCGGTTAAAAGATAAGTGCTTGGGAATTTTAAAAGGAAGTCATTGAGGCTGTTTTCCATAGGGGGGTGTCTTGTTATTTCCAGATTTGGAAGTGGAGGCCCTCCACTGTTTAGCTCTGAGAGTCCCCTGGGACTGAAACCTGGGGTTTTTGCTGTGTCTGGGTTTGGCTTGAGAGGATCTGGAAGTGGCTGGGCCAAGGACCAATTCTTAGTAGGCCAGTGCCTGCTAAATCTTGGTGGTTGCACTTGTAAGAAATCTTTAACAGTTTGCATAGATTTAGCTTTATCTTCCATCTTTTAAGAACTTCTTCAGCCTTATTGCCAAACAGGTGATCCTGATTTAAAGGAGCATCCAACAATTTAGCTTTAACATGATCAGGCAAAGATTGCTCCTTAAGCCAAGCATGCCTTCTAAGCACAGACCCAGTAACAGCAGCCCTGTTGGAGACCTCTAAAGAATCAAAACCACATTGCAAATTATGTTTTCCAACTTGTTCAGCAGAATGCATTATATCCTGTAAAATCTTTATTTTCCACACAGTTAAGAATCAACATAATTTTCTGTTTAAGCAGTCCAATAATATGCTGTTGATATTTTAACATATGAAATTGGCAGTTTAAAGCTCTGATTGCCAAGGTTGCAGAAGTATAAACATTTTTACCCCATCTATCCAGCGCCCAGGAGTCTCTATCAGAAGGGGTAGGACTTTTAGCAGTAGAAGCCTTAATGCCCTTGGGCCCCTGAGAAATGGTTTCTGGATCTGCAACAGGATTTTTGAAAAGGAACTTGTGGGACTCAGGAACCCTGTAGTATCTGTCAGGTTTACTAGGAGCCGGAGGCAGGGAATCAGGGGCCAAACTGGATTCCGAGAACACATCATCAACAATGTCTAGTACAGGAGGTATAGCCAAAGGCCTATGCTGAGGTAGAAAAGGAAATCCTAAGCCTCTTTTAGAATCAGAAAATTCCTGGCTTTCCCAGTGGAAATGCTCCCTTAAAGTATGTAAAGTTTCCCCAAAAGAAAAATCCTCAGGAGGGAAGCAGAGGGAATGGAATCCTCTGCATCAGAATCCTCATAAGTAGGTATGGACAAATCCAGGTCATTAGAAGAGTCAGAAGAAACAGAATCCTGATCAGAAGATTCATAATTAAGCTCAGCCCCAGGCCTCTGGGGGGGGGGGGGGGTGGCTTACCCTGCTTAGAGTAATTAGAGCTTTAGGCATTTTTATCATTTGTTTTTAGGCATAAGGGCCTGAACATGTGGCCTGGACGTCAGTTTTTAGACATGGATCGAGATTTAGGCCTTAGTAATGAAGGCAGTGTCGATTTAATATGCAAGTCTGTAGGCCTGAATACACCCTCAGAAGCCGGTGCCTGCACAGCGGCTCTGGACCCATCCAAGGTAGAGACATCCACAGGGTTCCATAGGTGAAGTATCTCGTGGCATACCGGACTCGAATGGGTCACAGTAGAGGCCTGCGAATCAGAAGTAGCGGGCATCAGGGGCTGCGAAAGTGCCTTGCTGAGTACCAGCAAACTGGCAACTGGCTTAGGAGAAGCGTCATTGGCAGTTTTGGACCTCGGCGGCCTGTCTCTGTCTTTATCTTTGCATTTTTTCAGAATCCTGGTAGTCGGATGGCTAACCGATGACATTTCTGGATAATTAAACCGAGAACCGAAATATTTAGAGGCAGAAAATGTACCGACGATGGATAGTGCATTGATTAAATAAAGCACGAAACCGACAGCAATGTAAGTCGTGGTCAGGTCCTAGGCAAGGAATACAGTACGAATGAAAATCTTTATGAGGTATTTGCTTTCCACAAGTAATGCAATTATTAACTTTTACTGACATCTGTAAGGAGCAAGAAAAAGTTTCCCCAATGGGGTACTTAGCTTTAAGTTGAAGACTTCGGTTCTGAAACTTGAAAACGAAAATTTCAGGAGTCAGCCGACCGGCACTTGCAAACTGCTTCTGCTTCGGGCACCACACGGCAAGAAAGACTGATGTAATGGCGTCGACTGCATGTTTTATACCCCTGATGACCTGACGTCATGGAAGAAGGGACAGCAACCGACGCAGGACCCAAGACTTTGTTAATCAGGCCGACTGAGGGCAACCTGCCAGCAGATTACCCAAATGTAATGACTGCAACAGTGAAACACGAAGAACATCACTGTATTCTAACAATGATTTGATCAGAGTGACAATAAATGGTAGTCCTTTTACCTTACAAGGCTCTTGGGACATCTACACATTTATTAACTCAAAGACACACCTGTTATATGCAGCTAACAAACCATAGCTATCTTATTCACATTTACATTAATGTAGGATCTGCAACTTACAGTGTAGGTGGCAGACTGTATCAAATAGATAATCTTTACATTTAGTACTGGGAAAAGTATGTATTTATTTTATTTATTTGATAATTTACATTAATCTGTGGGACATACAAAGCCGAATTTGGAAGCATTATTCCAACTGCACATACCTATGTGGTTTTGTGTACCTAAGGATATATAGTTAACTTGGGCACTACATTACTGGAGCTCAGTCAAGCAATTAATCTTATTAGAATGTTCTATAATACATTTTGATCTTGACTATAGGGTATTATTTTGGCTACTTTTAAACCATCTTTGAAAATGTGAAGTATGACTTTCTGCACTAAACTTAAATAACTCATACACACATTAAACAATAAGGGTGTCACACTACATGCTTGCCGAACATCCACGTTCATACATATCACAAACATGGCTGGTTAAGGTATTCAGACACATTCCCCAGGACTGATTTGTCAACCAATCCCTTACCCAAGAAACCACATTAAGCTACAAGGACTAATGCTATCAGTTCATGACCTAAGACTGAATGGCTGACATAATAAAAAAACACAATGCTGATGAACATTAACAATGGCCTGAAGCTGAACACCTGTAGCATCTGACACACACTCACAGTTACTTTTTGTACACAAGCTTTTCCTAAAAGCAAACAGTGTAAGATATTCATACTCAGTCACTGAAGAATCTCATAATGTGAAATTTCTTTGATAATTTTCATAGACCATATGGTAAGCCAAATGGTTTATATGAACTATAAGCAGACCAAGACCATTTTGGAACAGCCTCTTTCTACCAATGAATGTATTTTTTTAATTATATCCATTAAGTATGCAATATAATCTAGATAATGACCTTATGCTCTTTCAGTTCATGATATCATTATCCAGTCCACTAGCCTTGCTCATCTTTAATATCTTTAGGTCTGAATCAACTTACTGGTTATTCCCCATCGCCAGCATGACCTCTGTTACAAGCTATATGACTGAAAGCAGGTTCTAGAAAATTGCCTCCATGTTGTACATAAAAGCTGTTAGTGAAAATCTCCAAAGACCAGTCCTTGCTAAAGACCAATCTCACCCTGTAATACAAATTCCTTATCATTTTAACTTACTCTAAAAAGCACAAAATGTTTCTGTTAGTTCCATACTTGGCAATGTCAGTAGCACAACAGGTAGCACCTTTGTATGAGATGTTAAACTGAGGCCCCATCTACTTGAATTGGTTTTAGCTCAGGGTAAGAGATCCCACGGCACCTATGGGAAGTTTCCTGATGCTCTGGACAAATTTCCTCTAGAATTATAAATATCACTTTGGGTCTCCTTCAAAAAGATGGCACTAGCCTAGTTGGACTAGTCTGGTCAACAAATAAATAAACTAAATACACACATTTCCCATACTAAATGTAAACATTGCCTGTTAGTCATAGTCTGTCACTTTACCTACTCACTGCATAAGCTGCAAATCCTACTTAAACCAGAGAAAAATCATTTGCCCTCTCACTAGGAACTACAGCTATATAAGTATACTCATTACCACTACTAGACATTCATTTAGAAGAATCACTGTCTGTATAATTTATTATCCACAGGAATTAGCCTACTCTTCTGTCTTGACTTCCTGAACTTTTGGCTGTTCCCAGAGGAGATGAACTCCATTCCCCCTGCCCAGTAGTTTGGTTTGACTTCTGTGGAAAGGTCAAACAAGTCAGTGTCATCCTAATTTTTTTTTTGGTAAATAAATCAATAACAAGCAAGTTCAATATAGTGTAGACGGTTTACCTTTGAATTGTCATCTGCCATGTGTCCGACGTGCATAACGTCGAAAGTACGGCTGCAAAAAAACGACAATGCCGACTCACCGTGTGTTTGAATGGCAAATAAGCGAATGCTTTTTTGCCATTCAAACACATGGATCAAATGTCGGAAATGGCTTTCCAGCAAACCATTCTCGACATTCGATCCTTCGAAGTTCTCTGTATTTCGGTACTACGGGTCGCACAACAGGACGATCGCAAATACCATGTGCGACAAAACGAAGGTAAACCATGCAGACAAAACCTTTTGAGATATTTTAGAACCACGCAGCCAAAGGACCAGTGTCACAGATAATTCAATAAATAATTTTCTATTTATTCCGCAATAGATAATGAATAGCAATAAATTTCACCATAAAACTTTCTAGCGTCTCGGCCAAAAACAGCCTTTACAGAGTAAAACACATTCTCTTAGTACTTCCTATATATAACAAAATTAACTCTAATTAGTCAATTAATGATGTCATTACATCAATTACACAGAATAAAAATCTCTTAAAGCTATATATTAAGGAGTTAAGTGTATTTTTGTTTAAAAAATAATATCGTTGAATTTGAAGGGAGCCTTTTTAGACAAAACCAGGGTACAGCAATGGGGGCAGCTATTTTGTTTATGGGGCTGGTGGAAAGTACACACATTTATAGAAGTACATTTTATCAAGGTCATGTCAGAAAATATTTCAGATTCATAGATGATCTTATATTTCTGTGCCAAGGAGGTAAAGGAAAGGTATCAGAATTTCTACATTATTTAAATAATAATAGATATGAAATTCAGTATGATGGAGTACAAGTAGGATTAGTGGTCAACTTTCTGGACATTACTCTAGAAGGTATAGTTAATGAGAAAATGAAAACTAAGATACACAGAAAGTTTAACCAGTTAAATCTGGTGTTACATGCAACTAGTTGTCACCTATCACATACCTTAATATCTATCCCATATGGAGAGTTGTTAAGAATTAAAAGATAATGTAGTGATATAAATGAATCACAGGCAGAGGCTGAGAAAGTTATAAGTATGTTTTTGGAAAGAGGTTATGAAGAACGATTAGTGTTGGAAAGTTACGCTAAAATATATGGGAAGTTCAAAGTTAATAAGGGAAGAGGCCATACTAGTGACTTGGGAAATAAAAAAAATGGTTTCTGTAGATAATTCTTTATTTTTTGTCACAAAGTACACTCTTTTTTCAGATAGGTTAAGCAGACTATTAAGAGACTATTGGAAGTTTATAAGAAGAGAAGTTTCTTCTCTATCGCAAGTAGAATTAAAAATTTCCTACCAGAGACGGCGTAATTTGAAGGATTTTTTAGTTCATAGTAGATATAGTAAACCTAAAGTTAAAATTATTAGAAATTTAACAGAACTAGGCACAAGTCCATGTGGCAAGTGTTCCGTTTGTCAGTTTATAGTGACAACTTTTGAAAAAATAAATGGTAAAAAGTTTGAATCACAGGGCAACTTTTCCTGTATGAGCAGGGGAATAATCTATGCAATTAGATGCTCCTGCGAAAACTTCTATATTGGGGAAAGTAAAAGAAGTTTAAGTGAAAGGATAAAAGAACATGTCAGAGACATCAAAAATAATAAAGTTATAAGCCCTGTAGCAGAACATTTTAATAAGATGCATTCAGGGGATATAAGTAGTTTAAAAGTAACAGTTTTGGAACAGGTTTTACAACAATTTGCCAGTGAAGAAATGCTTAAACACTCACTAAGGAAAAAAAATCAGTTTTTATTATTAAATATAATACAATGCAACCTAGTGGGTTAAATAAAGAATGCAATTGGCAAAGTTTTATTTAAAGATTGTTTTAGCTTTAAGAGATTTTTATTCTGTGTAATTGATGTAATGACTTCATTAATTGACTAATTAGAGTTAATTTTGTTATATATAAGAAGTACTAAGAGAATGTGTTTTACTCTGTAAAGGCTGTTTTTGGCCAAGGCGCTAGGAGGTTTTATGGTGAAATTTACTGCTATTCATGATCTATTGTGGAATAAATAGAAAATTATTTATTGAATTATAGGTGTCACTGGTCCTTTGGCTGCGTGGTTCTAATTTATATCTGACTGTGGTTTTGGTCCTTTTGAGATATTTGTCTGAGATTTACTGGAATTACATTTCTGGCTCACTTCTTCAGTCCTATTTAGGTAAGAGAGGAGAGTCCTGAATAAACCCTGCAAACCCTAGAAATAGCCTCAGTAGGTCAACTATAGCACCACTAAGCTATTTCTATTTCCTAAATGTACCCTGAAACCCCTAAAAAAGCTTTAGTGGGGTAACTATACTACCTGATACTGACTCCTTCCTTCTACGCAACATGTAAAGGGTGAGGAAAAACATGTAAGAATAGGAGAAAAAGAACAGAGAGAGAGGCAGTCAGAAAATGGATCTGTTTACCTCAAAAGGGAATAAAGATGACCCCCATCATGTCCCTTCAATTCTCCACCTTTAGGGTAAAAGTTCACAATCATAAGGATTTTGGGCAGTGACCTTACAGCACAACAGTGATCCTTCTGTTTGAGCATCTTTTTCCTTTCCAAATGTCCATTTTTTGCTTAAAACAGCCTTTTCTGACTGCTTTCTCTATAAAAGCTAGGTCTGTGAAGTGATTTTACCTTGTGATGATTGTACCTGAGGATGTGTGAATTTTCCTGTATGGACTTAAGGAGAGAAGCTGCTGCCAGACCAAATAAGGCTGAATTATCTAATGGTGCATCCATTAATTTAGATTTGAAATCATCCTGGAGGGGCTGTAACCTAAGCTAGGAAAATCTTCTGAGAACAGAACCAGTAGGTGCTGCCCTGGCACAAGCCTCCACAGCATCACAGCTTAACACATGATTAATAAAAAGAAGTTAAAATATACATATCCACCTTTAATTTTAATACACTAGAAATGGAAATATATTCATTTATATTGGGAAAGCAGTTGGCTCTAGTTTTTAATTGCCATTTACATTCCAAAAATTCTAGGAAGTCCTCCACCAGACCTCCTCTCTGACCCAGGTCTGCCCTATCAGTAACACAAAATCTGAACCTATGACCAGTATTCTCTGCACCAGATGTTTATATAAAGCAATTCTTTTATCTTTCTTTATAATATCATAGTTATGTTGGTAAACTTTTTCCGCAAACTTAACTTAGTTTTACCTAAGTAGAATGCGGGACAACATAAACACTAGGCTAAATATACCACCATTTTGCTCCCACAATAAGACCTACAATGAAATTTAATTGTCCCATATCCTTCCACTATCACTTCTCAACATTCAAGGATATAGGGACACTGTGAACAGTGGCCACACTTCACCATTTTACCAGGAACTTCTACTCTCAAAGACCTCTCAAGTATTGTCTTAAAACACATATCCTTATAATCCAACATTTTTTCACCCACATATTTCACATATTCGGATCCATCCCCAAAATGTTCCAATTAGATTCTGCTATTGCCCTAAGCTCATAAAAATCAGCGTTAAATGTAGTAACCATAGACCTGTTAAATGTCATGTATTGATCTTGTATATTGCTTAAAGCTGCTGGAGTACTGCAAGAGGGACAAAATGTCCCACTTCTCTCTTCACCCTCACCTCATTAAAGAAGTTTAATAAAAAATTCTCAGGATATCTCCTCACTTTAAACCTATTAAACAATTTATCATACTCTATTAAATTCCTCTTCCCCAGTAATCATCCTAGCCAACCTCACACATTGTCCTTTCACTAAGGCTTTCTTCTGGTGGCTAGGATGCATCCTATCAAAATGGAGAAAAGTATTTGAATATGTCGGTTTATGATACATTGTAGATTCAAAACAATTCTTTGACCTATTAATTCAAATAGTAATGTCTAAGAAATTGACTGAATTACCCTGTACATCCATAGTAAACTTAAGAAAATCTGTAGTGGAATGTAAATAGTCACAACATTCATTTAATCTCTGCTCACTGTCCTTCCAAAAGAATATCATATCATCAAGGAATCTTCCATACAGTACCCAGGAATCTTTAAACACGAAATTAACTACATAGTTTAGTTCCCAAAATGAAAGTACTGCATTTGCAAACATGGGGGCACAAACTGCTCCCATAGCTACTCCTTTCTTTTGTCTGAAAATTGGTTTTCAAATACTAAAAATGTATTCTCTAATACCATTATCATAAAGTTTCTCATTATCTCGGCTTTATTTTTGTCAACACCTGCATGAAAGACTAAACAGTCATTAAACCAGTCCATCCCTATATCGTGTGGGATAAGAGAATATAAATCCTGTATATCCATAGTAACAAATATCAAATTGTCACATAACAAATTGTTAGATATTTTACTCAAAAAATCCCACGAGTCCCTCAAAATGCAGGGGTTATTAACAACAATATTCTTCAAACCAATGTCCAAAAACTTGGCTAATAAGAATGTCTTAGATGTTTTAGCATCGACTATAGGACGCATTATTTAATCGGCATGGTTGTGAATTATTGGAAGTACAGATTTAAGACTATGACTGGCAGATGGCATGCCTTTTAACTGAAACTGAAAGGCTTGACACAAACATTTAAAAAGACTTACTATTTGACAGTAAAAGAGAACAGCATAATGTATTATGCATGAGAAGCTTAATGACAATGGTATTAGAGAATAACTTTTGGTAATGGTAACCCATGGCCTTGATGTCCCTGTTTCTGCTCTCCAAATACAAGTGACTACCCGGTATTACATACTTACAGGAGGAACAACGCCCGCATTTATATGTACCTACTTTTGTTCTAGAAGTCTGCAAGGGATGCTCTGGTTGTTCCAATAGTCTTTTCATGTTTTGTCCTCTTCTAAATATAGTTTTTATCTCCCTATCTTTGAATGTGTTCAAATCAGTTAACTCCTGGAACATAAGCCACTCCTTCTCAACAATATTTCTAATGTGTTGCATTACCACTAAAATCAGTAATAAATGTGAAATTACCAGTTACCGTTCCTGTATTACTCATGGAAGAACCTCCCTCGTTCCCCGTATATTGTTTTCCCAAAATACGTACATAATATTCGAAAGCCTAGAGAGGTGAGGTGCAGACCATCCCTAGCAAAGCAACATGGTCTCTTGACCATCTCCTTCCATGCTGACAAATACTGCACCCCCCTTAGAATGACACTAGAAACTAATCAAATTTCTATAGTCAGTCATCTTCTGTTTGCATTGTGGCATCATCCTTGGAGAAGGTAAAATACTAGGAACTAGGTTCATACCAGCCTGGAGCTTCTGAGAGCTCCATGATGTGTGTGTCTCTCTCTCTCTCTCTCTCTAGGAAGGTACATCTCACGCCATTTACACCCTCATGGACTATGTATTAGTCATACTAGTACTTGTGGTCCAATGACCTGAGTGCATGTGTAATGTGACAGAATCTGGCCCCTGATAAACAACTGACAATGACTTTCTCCTTACTCAGCCTGGTGAGAGGGACATAAGTGTGTCTCACAATGGAGTCTCCAATGACAAGAAAAAGAAGTTATGTACTCACCATAACATTCCACGTTTGTAGTTCATCTCGCCCTTCATTCTTACATATGGGTTCGGAGCCGATCCTCGGCTCCGACTCAGCCAATTACAAAGCTTGAAGTCTCTCAGTTGGCTTGTGGCAAGGTAGGTATCCCATAGTGCACTAGTAAGAATCACCAGATCTTGTTTGCTGCTGTCTAAAAAAGTGATAGAAGGTATTTCCACAAGGAACAACAAAGATGAAAGGTCTCCACCCTAAGAAAGATAGATACCATCTTGTCTCCAGATCCTCCAAGGATTCATGGACAGGGGTAGGAGGGTGGGTTCATAAGAATGAAGGGTGAGATGGACTACAAACATGGAATGTTACGGTGAGTACATACATTTTTTATGTTCTGTAGTCCTATCTCGCCTTCATTCTTACATATGGGACAGCGTCCATAGCACCTTTTGCTCGGGTGGCTCATGGGAATATATTCCTAAGAACTGTGGAATCAAAGAAGGCTCTGCCTCTGGAGGCCAGATCCAATTTTTAATGAGTAATGAAAGTATAAGGGGTAGCCCAAGTTGGTGCTGCACATATACTGTCCATTGGCATTCTGGCTTGAAAGGCAGCAGATGTGGATACGGATATGGTAGAATGAGCTTTAATTTTAAACGGGAGTTCTTTGCCATTAGAGGAGTAAAGATATACAACTTGAAATCCAGTTTGATAATGTTATCTTGAAGACTGGCGTACCTTTTCTCGTCTCCGAAAAAGATACAAACAATTGGTCTGATCTCCTAAACTCCTTGGTTGTAAGTAGATAGAACCTTAACTGTCTGTGAACATCAAGTTGATGAAACTTATATTCCGCTTTGTTTGAATGATTAGGAAAAAAGACTGGTAGTTCAATAGTTTGATTCATATTAGATTGAGAACAAACCTTGGGGATGAAGGACGGATTTGTACGAAGGGAAACTCTGTCTCTATGAAAAATCAAGTAAGGAGGTTTGACTGAAAGGGCTTACAACTCTGGCACTCTTCTGGCGGATGTAATAGCCACTAGAAAAATGGTCTTTCATGAAAGGAACTTTAATTCACAAGTATGTGCAGGTTTAAAAGGCGGGGAAGTAAGTTTAGAAAGAACAGAATTTAGATCCCAGGGAGATACAGGTTCTTGAAAGTGAGGTCCTAGCAAGGTAGTGCCTTTTAAAAATGATTTACACAATCTGTGAGCCACAAGATTAAGTTCATGTTGTCCCAAATAAAAATTGGAGATTGCTGCTAACTGAACTTTGATTGTAGCAGCAGCTGATCCCTGATGAAAAAGTTCAGTTAGGAATTCTAACACTAAGGGAATGGAGGCTGTGTAAGAATGTATGTTTTTTTCTCGTGCCCAGAGAGAAAATCTTTTCCATTTGCTAACGTACAATTTTCTCATAGAAAGCTTGTGAGAAAACGTCAAGATATGTGTAACTGCAGGGGAGAAATCATGAAGCCTGACTAAGGATGGAAGTGGAGAAGCCATGCTGTCAAGTTGAGGGTGTGGAGACAGGGATGGAAAGTGCCTGACATATGTGTCAGAAGGTCTGATACTGGGTCCAGAGTCCATGGACTGTCCAGAAAGTGAGGCCCGAGAAAGGGGAACCAAATCTGAAGAGGCCAGTAAGGAGTGATGAGAATCATTCTGCTTCCCAAGGTCTTTGCTTTCTGGATCACTTTCGATATTAGCAGAAAGGGAGGAAAGGCATAAAGAAGTCCCAAGGGCCAACTGTGAACAAGTGCGACTCTTGGTGTCTCCCCCAGGGGGAGGGGGGAATAAGCGAGAAGTAGCTGCTGCATTTGGCGTTTACTGGGCTGGCAAACAGATCGCAGCAAGGCTGTCCCCATTTGCGGAAAATCTGTTCCGCGACTTTCTGATTCAGAGACCACTCGTGAGGCATCAAGATTGCTCTGCTGAGCTTGTCGGCTATCACATCGGTTGTCCCCGGGATATGCATTGCAATTAGAAAGCGTTGGGAAGATATCACCCACTGCCAAACACGAAGAGCCTCTTGACATAGGGGGTAGGATCTGGTTCCCCCTTGTTTGTTTATATATCAAACCACTGACATATTGTCTGATTGGATTGCTATTGTCCCTAGAGGAAGAAAGTTGTGAAGTGCTTGCAATGCTAGTAACACTGCTCTCATCTCTAGGACATTGATATGCAAGTGAGCCTTGTGTTCTTGCCATGTGCCTTGGACTGTCCTTCCTAGATAATGCCCCCCCACCCTATCTGAAAGGCATCCGTGGTCACAGTAGCAATGGGTTGGCGAGGAATGAATGGTATCCCTATCGTTAGTTGATTGGACTGGATCCACCAACGAAGGTCCTTTTTGCAAGATTCTGTTATCGAAATGGGATGACGCAGAGGCATTTGTTGAAGAGATCACTGGGAAAAGAGAAGCCATTGTAGAATTCTCATATGCAGTCTGGCTAGTGGAACTAGAGTTATAGTAGAGCCCATGGTTCCTAGAAGTTTGAGCACTGACTTCGCTTTGACTTTGTATTGGGGAAGCAGGCTGTATATCTGTTGTCTTAGATTTTGTATTCTGTCTGCAGGAAGGCGAGCCATCATTGTGACTGTGTCTATTTCTGCACCTATAAAAGTCACATATTGAGAAGGCGACAAGGCAGACTTTTCCCAATTTATAGTAATCCCTAGCTGAGTGCAGACTCGGATGGTTGAATCCCTGGCTTGTAGAAGTAGGTGCCTGGTGGTGGCAGACAGGAGCCAGTCATCCAGGTACGGAAACACTTGGAATCCAAGACATCTCAAGTGAGCCGTTATTACCGCCATGCATTTGATGAACACCCTGGGGGCTGTGGTGAGACCAAAAGGCAAAGCACGAAATTGACAATGATTGGCTCCCAGATGGAAGTGTAAATGACTCCTCGATGCTCTGTCCATTTTTATGTGGTAGTACGCATCTTGGTGGTCTATGGAGCACATCCAATTGTCTTTCCCTAACACAGGGAGTATAGACTGCAGTGTTACCATTCGGAACTTGGACTTCTTCACTGATTCGTTTAACTTGCTGAGATCCAAAATGGGCCTCCAGTCCCCTGTTCATTTTGGCACTAAAAAGAATATGGAGTAAGTTCCGAATCCTATCTGGTCTGCAGGGACGGTTTGGATGACTCTCTTGTGTATGGAGTATCCTCTGGAAATTATTCTTTGTACCCACTTGTCTTGGGTGATGCGTCAGGCTTCTGGATACAAAGATAAGCGACCTCTGACTGGCTCCAAAGAAGCACAGTCGGGCCCCACTTCAGGAGCGCTGATAGGGACATCCGTGAAAGGAATCACAGCGACTCTGGTTTTGCAGACCCTCCCCCCTGCCTCTAGGGCGACATCTACCATTACTTCCTCCTCCTCTGCCTCTGGAGAAGGAATCACCTTGTGCGTCCAGGAAAAATCATTGAGATTTCTTGAACCACATTTTCCCGCCTCTCTGACTCTTAGGGTATGGTCTAGAACGGATGGAAAAACATGCTCCCATGGCAGAGAGAGTTTTCCCTTCCTGCTTGCACCTGGTGAGTGTATCTTTTACCTTTGGTCCAAACAGAGAGGAACCGTCAAAGGGGGCATTGGTAAATGTAGATTTGAAGGGCTCCGCAAAGTTACATAAGCGCATCCAGGAGTGTCTCCTAAGGGAAACTCCTGAACCCACTGCCCTGCTCGCTCCATCTGCTGCATAAGATATCAGCCTCATGGAGGAGTTAACAATGGAGTTTATGGTAGACAGCTGAGCAGTAACCTTCTCAGAGACTCCTTCAGCTAAAGTACCTTGGAGAGTATCTCCTAGCTCCTTTAGGAGATCTCTTTGAAGCTTAGTGAAATGGGTAAGGTAATTCAGCGATCTGAGTGTAAAAGCCACTGAAGAGAAGATACGCTTCCCATATCTGTCCATCATTCAAGACTCCTTGTTCGGAGGGTAGACAGATGAGGAAGTTTCTGCTAGTTTCTTCTTTGTGGCTGCTGCCACCACCATGGCATCTAGAGGCACACCTTTAGTCAAAAACTCTTTCTCTTTGGGGGTTGAAAGAAATTTGTTGGGCCTTCTGGGGACTGGTTTCACAGCATCAGGAGTTTCCCACACCTTTCGACTAACTAAATATAAGAGCTCATCGAAAGGTGGAGGCACCCAAGAGGTTGAAGGTTGAGACCCGAAAGCCTTCAGGTACACTGACTCCTCATCAGGAGTGACAGCAGGCCAGCCGCCTCTCTGTTTCAGGATCTCTAGGATAACTACGAAGGAGATATCATCAGAGGATGACCTAGGGGATCCTTCTGACACCCTGAGGTCAGTATCATAGGTGATGGACTCATTAGGGGAGTCTACATGCTTTCTCTTGCAAGTTCTCTTCTGAGGAGGCTCCTCAGAAGAGTATTCTGGGGGGAGGTCTCGGAAGACTGGGGGCCACCCAATGGGTGCTCCTGAGGCTGCGGGTCTCTGCTGTCAAGAGAGAGAGATGGTGCTGAGACAGAGGTCGGAGCTTGAGGGGGAAGAGCATTGGTACCCTTGTGTGGGGCTGAAGAGCATGCACCTCATCATCTCGAAGGCAGATCTCTCCAGCTCCGAGGACATCCCCCGGTTCCGAGGAAGCGGAAGTAGCCCTTGGCTCCAAAGCGACCGGCTCCGAGATAGGTATAGGATCCGAGCTCAACTGAGCCGATGCACTGAGAGGTAGGCTCGGAACTGAAGAAAATCGGGTCCAAGCGTCCCTATCGGAATCGACTGGTGAGTTTCGGCTCCCAGACACCAAGGACGGCACCGAAGGTGTCAAAGCAGAACTCAGCTCCAAGACAGACAACAGAGGTGCTGGAACCGATGATTCCACAACAAGTGGTACAGATAGCTCTGGCTCCAAAGGACTGACATGGCTCAGAGGAGGAACAGAAGCAGGAAGTATGGCATTAGACGGCCTCTGAACCAATTGGGTTGGAGATGGCAGCAAATTAGCTAGCGCCGACGACTTTAAGAGTCTAAGCACTACTCTCTCTGCATCCTCTTCAGAAAGACTATTGGAGGATCTGGAAGACAAGGTAGGTGATCTAGATATCTGTAAAATCAGAGATCTGAGAGTTGGGGAAACCGGCAATAATTCTCTAGACCGGCTCCAAGGTAAGTGTTTAGTAGTCGGCTCCGAAAAACTTGGGGCCGATACTGGAGTGTCGATGTCAATAACCTCAACTGGCTCTGAGGACAGTGGAGCCGAAGAGGTAGAAGGTTTGTCCAATTTTGAAATTTTTTGTGGAGGTCCAGATGAAATAGTCGGTGTGGGAGACTGTCTCTCGGCTGACTTGACCTTCTCTTTTATAGAAGGGGGAGACCTGGAATGTGATGATGAAGTACTGGCTAAATCCTCCTCAAAGGAAGGCTTAAGGAGACCTTTCAGGATCAATTTGTTCTTCCTTTCCTGGAGAACCTGAGAACTAAAGGAGTGGCAAAAAGAACATGCCTCCTGAAAATGTATGGCTCCCAGGCAGTAAACACAAATACTATGTCCATCAGTCAGGGACATTTTTTGAGAACATTTGAGACACTTTTTAAAACCCGAAGGTTTATGATCCTTTGATTCCTTAGACATATTGTCACGAACAATCACAAGAGGGAAAAGCAGGAAGAGAGGACAAGGTCCTCTGACTTAAACGGGCCTAGCCCTGCACACAAAAGCACTGCACGCAAGGAAAAAACAACAGAGGACTAGGTCCTCTAACTTAACGGGCCTAGCCCTGCTCAAGATCAACACACAAGGACGAGCAAAGACAGAGGACTAGGTCCTCTAACTTAAGCGGGCCTAGCCCTGCTGAGGAAACAACACACTAGAAAAAAGGGAATTGAGGACTAGGTCCTTGAACTTAAATGGGCTAGCCCTAAACAGAGGAGTAAGCGACGTTAATAATTTGCAACAATTGCAATAAATTCAACAAACACTCTAACTAAATAGTTAGCTAATAAGAGTTAATAGAGGAATACTGCACACAGCTTTCAATTTTAAACTACTTATTCTAGTCAAAAACACAAGGCTAGACTAGGTCCTAACCAAAACACAGACCTACACCCAAGAGATCTAAATATAACAAAAAAAACTAGCACACCAAAGAAGGGATACCTCTCAGAAAGAAAAAAGGGCCTGCGGAAGCGATGGCCAACAAGTTTTCAGCAACAAATTTGCAAATATTCAAAAGCATGCTAACCAATTTACTACTATAATAACAACAGTTAAGCTAATTATACTAAAAACTACTAATATCAAAAAACGATCGCTATAGAAATAGAATAATGAAGAAAATCCAACTTAGCCACAGCCAAGAAAGAGAGCACTTCTGAACTCGTAGACGTGGCAAAAGAGATCTGGGGATTCTTACTAGTGCACTATATGAGATACCTACCTTGCCACAAGCCAAATGAGAGACTTCGAGCTTTGTAATCGTCCAATTTGGAGCCGAGGATTGGCTCTGAACCCATATGTAAGAATGAAGGCGATAGGACTACAAAACTTTGTTAGTTTGTGTGGTGGCTTACCTTATCACCTTATTAAAAGAGGCCCGTGAAAGTGGCTGCATGTGTTGATGTGGGTGTTGTTTAGAAAAAAAGAAGTTATGTACTTACCGTAATGCTCCATCTGTGTTGTCCATTTTCACTCATCCTCAGCTTATGGGTCCAGAGCTGATTCTCAGATCCAACTCGCCATTAAACTAGCTTGTGGCCTCTAACAAACTCTCGAGCTCCTTTCCTACCCATAACGCACCACTTCTAACACTCCTCAGATCTTGTTTGCAGCTTGACAGGAAGACCATAAAGAAGTAACTATTAATGAAATAAATTATAAATAACATAGTTAATCTTAGAGGAATCTAATTCCTCCCATGAGCCAATTATGAAAATATGGAAGGGGATGCCATATTTGGAGCTCAACAGAAAGAATAGTAATGGCTTTGACACCTTTTGTTTCTCCAGAATTCAGACATTAAAACAGGAAAGTGGTTGGTGGGTGGGGAGCTGAGAATGAATGAAAATGGACAACACATATGGAACATTATGGTAAGTACATAACTTCTTTATCTGATGTTGTCAATGTTCATTCATCCTCAACTTATGGGTCAGAATCCCCAATATCTGAACCATTAGGAGGACTACAGGGACTGATATTTCTGGTTACAATTGAGCTAAACACTGTACAAGTCCTGGATTACAGATCTAATTGCAATGAATGATAAAGGCATGAGGATTTGGCCAATATGCAGCCATACATACATCATCCATAGAGATTCTGGAGATAAAAAATAGTGAAAGAAGTTACAAGTCTGATTGAATTAGCCTCTCATGGTTTTGGTAAGGCAAGAAGCCCTTGGTTATAGACAAATGAAATGTAACCTGTCAAACCCTCTGGCTAGGTTCATGTTTGTGATATCTTTGCCAACTTATTTTGTTCAAAGGAAAGACTAGTTGAACAAAATTCCTAATGTCTTATACATTTTATGTAACTGTCTAAGAACTAGTAAACACAAGATGTACTCTCCTTTATTTATAAATTCATGCACCATCTTATGAAGTAAAGAAGGATTTATATCCAACATGACCCTATCCTCTTTTTTTTTCTACATACAGGCTTAAAGGAGAATTATCTCAATGTTTATAGTATCAAATTTAAACTGCATGGTGTAATGGGACCTGTACAGTAGAACTGACAACAAATGATACCTTCTAAAATAATTTTCACAGTATTGGGAATATTAAAGAAGAATCTTGTAATCCTATATAAAAGTAGAGATAGCTGTGAGCTACCTATACAGTTAACAATGATTTGATTTATCTTGGTGGAAGGATTAAAGTTATTAAGGCAGAAATCCATTCTAATAGCAACAGTAGTGGGGTGATTTATATAGCTTTGTGTAAAAATGTGAAACATTTTACGTAAGGAAAAGGACACATAAATTAAAAAGAAGGATCTATGAACACTTGAATGACATTATGAATAGGGATGAGAAAAAATGCACTTTACAAGCATACTTTAAATTGCCAACAGGCTTCTTTTCATTTTTTTATATTGGAAGTGGTTAACCAGTACCCTAAGGACAGACCATGGGAGACAAAAATAGAATATTGAGAACTACATTGGCAATTCATCCTTGAAGTGAAAAGAACTCCAGGTTTGAATGAGTATGGCTCCCTGGTCCCCATTTTAAAACCTAGGGCGGCTAGGCTTTAAAGTTATGCACTTTACTTCTGGACAGAAAAGGTTTTACTCAGTTGGGTCACTAGATGGTAGCACTGTACTAATTTTAGATGAAATATTTAGGAGTACAGTTCTTATAAGGTGCAACAAAATATTTTTACAATTTAATTTTTTTTAAGGTTGATAAATTTCCTAAGGGTTTATCTTAGTTTAGGGTCTTTACTGTTAAGCAAAACAGTTAAACTTGTATTAGCATTTATGTTACTTTTAATCTCATTGTTGCTTATACACTGTCAGTAGTGAAAGAATTTCACTTACTTCTATGGGCATGGAGGTGTTAATGGTTTTTAATAATGCTTTTAATTAGCTGCATTTGTATTATGATTTGATAGGGTTGCTATTTAAAGGAGGATGACATTTTCAGGGTTCTTACCTGATCAAGTCATATGTTTTGTATGAAGATGCGGTGATTTTAGTTAAGCGTTAATAAAGTTTTACAAATTGGTGGAAGTGATGAGCAAAGTCCTTGATTAATTTAATTTAACCTCATTGCTATTGGTTTTATGCCCCACAAGGCCCAGGTGCCCTGTCATTTTTAAGTTTTGGTGGTTTTATTTTGGGGCTCTTGTTCCTTCTGGGTTTGGTGTTTCTGGCTGTTTCATGGAGAATTTGGATGTACAGAGCAGTCTCCCAATCGGGGAGACAAATATGAAAGTGGAAAAAGGTGAAACTCTGTACTATGGTTGGGCAATTTACCCAACTAGTGGATCTTTTAACTTACACTTGTTCCAAATTAATGAATGTTAACCTTAGAGGAAGCTTGAACTGTGCATTACCAGCCAAACAGGAAGAATTGCTATGTGACCGAGGACAGAAACATGAGGTGATATACAGATCCAACGCCAGCGTTCAAGAGGAGGAGTCTATAGAGATGATAGACAGCACAAGCGGTTAGCCTTGTTTATCATGGAACCAGGACACTGGTAATAGACCGGAGGATGAAGAAAAGGTGATCCACAGCTCTAGAGAGGATAGAGAACAATGAGACATAACAAAAAGGTGACTATAATAAAAATGTTAAAACTTCTAAAACACCTGGTGTTAACAATAGAGAGGAGGGAGGTGAGCTTGGAGCATGGCTAAATGAGAAAATGTCTTTTACATGTAGTAACAATAATTTGAGAGAACAATCCATTTCCAAAACATTTAACACAAGTGTAAATAAATTGCATGACTATATTCTGAAGTACAAAAAGCTAGCACTGGACAATAGTTATTTCTGAAAATATATTAAAAGGGGTATAGTACCAAAAGGACTACGAGTATTTAAATACCTCAGTAATGTGGTTGACGGTTCAAAGTTTCACAAGAATGTGTTAAAGATATTTGATGGTTGAGGATTTGAAATAATGAAAGTGTTAGACAAAATGAGAGAGAAATGGACACTTTAATCCAAAAAGATAGACAGTGTTAATAAAATGATTGTATCAGATTTGATGTTTACAACAGAAGAAGAAAAATCTAAATAGTTGAATATCAAGCAAAAAGTGGATGAAAAATATGTATTTATTTTTAAAAGAAAATGTAAATTTAATTAGATAGGGATATTATTGAATACCAGTAAAATCGCAGTTACCCTAAACCAGGAAAGCCCAAAGATTTGTTTAGAAATGATCAAAATGGGAAGGAAGGGAGGAACACAAACATAAGGGAACATGAATTTTAGTCACCCAAGAGACATGAGTCAATGGGAGGGTATAATTATAGAAAGGATAGGGTAGAAGAATGAGATTATTTGGATTTGAGTGACCCTTTAGAGTTTCCCAATTTAAGGAGATCGGAGAGGTTAAAATACAAAACTCCTGTTCGTTATTCCTATCACAACAAACGGATGGCCATAGACACGGAGAGATATTCAATAGGGAATTAAGTCCTGCCTGTTTTGATTGCAAGACCTGGCATGGGATGAAATTATCTATGAAGGTAGCAAATATACTTACAAGAATTTTAATATTTTTAACTATAGTAATTTACAAGTCAATAAAGTATTTTTTTCTTATTTATTAAAGGGTTAACATTCATGCCCAGTATGAAATGTGAGATTAGTAAAGAGCTGCTTGATTTGAAATTACATGTAAGAAAGAAGAACTTAGAACTAGTTTTCCCTATGGATAAAGAGGTTATAGGACAAGAGAGTGGACTTAGAAGAGCATAATTTACCTCCCTTTACACCCGCAGTTAAAAAAATTTTGAAGTTCAAGTTGAAAGCGAACTTAGAAAGGTTATACAGGAGAATAACATCTAGTCTAACCTCCATACAGAAGAAAGAATGCTACTTGTGGAATTAAGACATAATAAATATGTCAGAATAATGAAGCCAGACAAAGGGGTGGGACTGTGTTGATTCTATATTATATACAGTGAAAATGATGGAACTCTTAAATGATGAAAATAAATATTCTACAGTTTCTAGAAATGAGAAAAACATGGCCTACTATAAAATAGACTTTGCCTTGAAAGAGCTGTTGAAGGATGAGGTGATTGATGAAAAATCTTTTCAGTATTTGTGGACTGATAAACCAGTGATACCATCCATTTTTGGTATCCCCAAAGTCCACAAAATCTCCAAGACCTACCCAATTGCCGAATTTCTTGACTTAAAACTGAAGAAAGTCTAGACAGAACAAACTGGAATATTAAAAAAATTCCTGGGAATTCCTGAGGAGTGTTAAAATAGTTTATATAAGAGGGACTTGATATTTGTGATAATTAACAGGACTTATTTTCGGTAATACCTTTAAAAGTTGGATTAGAATGGTTCGAAGAAGCTCTAGTAGATAAAAAGCAGTTCTTGAATGTTGATCTTAAACTTTGTGTGGAGTTAATGCAAACAATGCTCAGTAACAAATTTATATTTTTTGCCAGTGACTGTTTTAAACAGGAGAAAGGGGGCACGCTTTGTGCCTACATACGCTAACATAATTTTATCAATGTGGGAGCAGAAATATATACTGAGTTCAAAATATGGTAAGAACTGGAACTATTAAAGAAGGTTTTTGGATGATACATGTATGTTTTGGACTGTGTCAGAGGCAGAATTAATGGAATTGCTAGAATATATTAATAACACTACAGATTTCCTCAGGTTTACGAATTGTACAACTAAAGATAAAATTTTCAAAACTAGAAATGATAAGACTACATGGAATAAACTGACTTGGTTTACATAAAACAGAGGGAGTGTTACCATAATATTTGAAAGTTATTCCAGTAGCACAAGAAATGCAATAGATAATCTGGGACTCAAAATGTATCACACTCGAACACTCCCAGATCATATGTGATTTTCCTAAAGCACATTTCCAGCAAACTTCACATTTACCTCTCTCTCTTTTAGCCAAAATTTCTAGTAATCTTTTCCACATGTATATTAACTTAAGTAGTGTAAACCTGGACAGTTCTTGGGATGTTTTTGCAGGAGAGGAATAGGAAACAATCCTGCCATTCATGTTCCTGGTTACAGAAATTAATCACAATCTCCTATTTATGTCTGTATGAAACTAGCTTACTATTCCTTACCCAAAACTTACATAGTAGATTGATACCTGCTACTGTATTAACCATCCTGCTAAGACCAAACTCAGTATTATCCATAAAATATGCAAGCCAACTATTTTTCTCTGATTTCCTAAAATATTCTCCAATGGCATATTTTAATTGGAAGTACTGCCACGCAAAAAAAAAGTTTAATGAAAGAAAGTTAAAATTTGAATCATTAAACAATAAGATCATGTCATTATTCTTATCTTAAATATCCCTAATGGTTATAATTCCTGCAGATACCCATTCTTCTCAAAACAAACTCCTGCCACTAACTTTAATAAGTGGATTTCCCCAAGGTTTAGCTTCTAAAGTAACAGACTATGTTAATCTCCTGAACTTTTAATCTTTTGTGTTCTAGCCACAAATCCATTCCCTCTGGATCCCAAGTTTTATTTGCAGAGTGGGTCTGGTATATGACTTACTACTATTCATCACAACTAACTCAGTGAATCTTATGTAATTTCCTGTGGTTGAACTTTGGCTCTAGATCATTGTCACTGTTGATGTGATACCCTGACATCATGTGAAAAATGGTAAAAAGGGGCTACGGATGGATGGATGGATGGATGGATGGATGGATGGATGGATGGATGGATTGATTTTAGTGTTTTAGATAAAATCTTCAAGTTAAATTAGTTATATGTAAATTAACTACATACATATTTGTCTTTGTTCATATCTTATACATGCAATACTGTTTATTTCATGACTTCTACTTATCCTTTTCCTTGATGTTTATGTTTGCTACAGTACTATATGGCTGTACTAATATGTGAAGTTATTTCGTATTTTGAAATTTTTTTCCTAACCTCCCCTGAAAAGGACTATGCCAGCTGGACTTTCCCAGTAAACAAAATCAAATAAATAAATAAATAAATAAATAACTTTTTCTGCCAATGGACTGCCAGTTCCTGATACACTGATATACTACAGGGAAGAAGGTGGAATCAACTGATAACAATATTTTGAAACACTGGTTTATCCATGCAAACATCATATATATCACTGTTTACACATTTAATAAAAAAAGAAGTTATGTACTCACCATAACGTTCCATGTTTGTTGTCCAGTATCTCGCCTTCGGTCTTGATATTTTGGGTTCGGAGCCGAAACCTTAGCTCCGACTCGGCCTACATTAAAGCTCGAGAGGTTCTACTGGCTCGAGGCTAAATACTATCCCATAGTGCTTATCGGTTATTCCTCAGATCTCGTTTGAGAAGGAAGGTTCCCATGATATGTTCGATATTCAAAAAGATAATATCTGAAAACATATTGTCAAAAAATTAACAAGAAAAGGCAAGAAGGGAATCAGATCTTATCTGCCAATTTCTGAGAAAAATTCCTCTAGCTACTCCAGGAGGGGATGGTTGAGGATTTAAGACTGAAGGCGAGATACTGGACAAAAAACATGGAATGTTATGGTAAGTACATAACTTCTTTATGTTATGTTGTCCCATCTCTCCTTCAGTCTTGCAATTTTGGGACACAGTCCCCAGCACCTTTTTCTTGGGTGGCTCAAGGGAATAAACTCCTCAGGACAGTGGCACCAAAGGATGCCCTGTTCCGGGAGGCCACATCTACTTTGTAATGAGTAATAAAAGTATGAGGGTTAACCCATGTAGCAGCAGCACAAATTGAATCTAGTGGAAGTCTGGATTGAAAGGCAATGGAGGTAGATACCATTCTAGTTGAATGCCCTTT
Organism: Protopterus annectens; assembly: GCF_019279795.1. Taxonomy (NCBI): domain Eukaryota; kingdom Metazoa; phylum Chordata; order Ceratodontiformes; family Protopteridae; genus Protopterus; species Protopterus annectens. The sequence continues at coordinate 1,395,851,532 of NC_056726.1, forward strand.
GATTTTCCCTGGCGGTTCCTTATTGTGGGAATCATAGACATATGTGATGGTTTCAATAAGCCATTTGGACAAAGTAACTTTTGAGACTGACAAACCTTTTTTATTGCCTGAATAGGAGACAAACAACTGGTCTGACTTCCTAAATTCTTTGGTCCTGTGCAAGTAAAAACGTAACTGTCTGTGCACATCCAGTTGATGGAGATAATACTCTGCCTTGTTGCCATAGTTTGGAAAAAAAACACTGGTGGTTTATATTGGCTTGAGAACAAACTTTCGGTAAGAAGGAAGGATTTGTTCTGAGGGAAACTCTATATTTATTGAAGATCAAATAAGGTGGACGGATAGACAAGGCTTGCAACTCTGATACTCTCCTGGCTGAAGTAATTGCTGTCAGGAAGAGTGTTTTCCAAGATAAAAATTTTAATGAACAAGATGATGCTGGTTAGAAAGGGGGCAGTACTAGATTGTGGTCCCAAGGAGAAGGGGGTTCTCTGATGAAAGGTCTTAACAGAAAAGTACCTTTTAGGAAGGCTTTGCATAGTCTACGCTACGAGATATTAGACTAGATGCTGATTCTCCCACGTAATAATTAGAACTAGCAGCTAATTGAACTCGGATAGTGGCTGCCGCTGCCCCATGACTGAAGGTTTCTGTTAGAAATTCCAGGATTAGAGGTATAGATGCTGTAAAAGGATCTATATGTCTTTTGTCAGCCCAACAAAAGAACCTCTTCCATTTGCTTGCATAGAGATTCCTAGTTGTCTGCTTGTGCGAAGAGACTAGAATGTGACGAACTGCAGGGGACAATTCTGGAAGTCTGGCTAAGAGTGGAAGTGGAGCAGCCAAGCTGTCAGTTTGAGGGTGTGGAGTGCAGGGTGGAGTATTCCTGACTGATGCGTCAGAAGATCCGGCACTGGGTCCAGGATCCATGGGTCCTCCTGCATGTAGGGCCAAAGGAAGGGGAACCAAATCTTACGAGGCCAGTATGGTGCAATGAGAATTAACCTGCGACTCAACAACTTTGCTTTCTGTCCGACCTTTGGAATCAAGGGAAATGGAGGAAAAGCATAAAGAAGACCCAGGGGCCAATCGTGAACCAGTGCATCCCTCAGTGACTCTCCCGGAGGGGAAATTAGGGCAAAGTAGTTGCTGCATTTGGAAATGAAGGGAGTGGTCAAAAGGTCACAACAAGGTTGGCCCCATTTGCGAAAAATTTGATTTGCAACTTCCTGATTGAGGGACCACTCATGAGGCATGAGAATCGCTCTGTTTAGTCTGTCTGCTATAACACTGGATTTCCCTGGGATATGCATTGCTGTCAGAAAGCGTTGAGAAGATATTGCCCATTACCACACTCTCTGGGCCTCTCGACATAGAGGATAGGATCTGGTTCCCCCCTGCATGTTAATGTACCAAACCACCGACATATTGTCTGTCTGATTTGCAATACTCCCCGTGGGATGAGAGTCCTGAAGTGCTTGCAACACCAGAAGCACGGATCTCATCTCTAGGACATTGATATGCAAATGGCACTCGTGATCTTTCGAAACTCCTTGGACCATCTGTCCAGATAATGCCCCCTCCCCCCTATCTGGGACGTGTCTGTGGTTACTGTAGCGATAGGTTGAGGAAGAACAAACAGTCTGCCTATTGTTACCTGAGTGGACTGAACACACCAAACTAAGTCCTTCTTGCAGGAAGGAGTTATGAAAATTTCGTGAGACATGGGTAACGCCTGCATGGACCATTGGGCGAAGAGTAGCCACTGCAGTATTGCCATGTGAAGTAGTGTTATCGTCACTGCCATAGAGCCTAGGACTTTCATCACAAATCTTGCCTGTACTCTGTTCTTGTTGAGTAAAATAATCAATTGACTGTGTAGCGTCTGTACCCTTTCTTGAGGTAGCGTTGCCAACATGTCATTTGTATTATAAATCTGCACCAATGAATGTAATATGCTGTGATGGCAACAAGGCAGATTTTTCAGTATTTGTAGTAATGCCTAGTTTTAAGAAAAGATGAATGGTATAGTCTCTTGCTTTCATCAGTAGTTGCTTGGTGGTGGCAGTTAGGAGTCAGTCGTCTAAGTATGGAAACACCTGGAATCCTTGGCATCTCAGATGAGCCGTGACTACTGCCATGCATTTGGTAAACACCTTGGGGGCTATAGTGAGTCCAAAGGGCAGAGCCCTGAACTGGTAATGACTGGCCCCCGGCCGGAAGCGTAGAAATCTTATTGAGCGCCTGTTCATCTTTATGTGGTAGTACGTGTCCTAAAGATCTAACGAGCACATCCAATTGTCTTTTCCCAGGAACGGGAGTATAGACTGCAGTGTTACCATCCGGAACTTTGATTTTTTTCACTGACTTGTTTAATCTGCTGAGATCCAATATAGGTCTCCAGTCCCCTGTCTTTTTTGGGACTAAAAAGAACCTTGAGTAAATTCCGGATCCTAGTTGGTCTGCGGGGACTTCTTGGATGACTCTTTTTTCTAGTAACTTTTGTATTTCTAGTGTTGCTTGATCCCTTTGACTGGGTGGAATGTCTGGTATAGACTTTGGTGGCTGAGGTGTACATTGGAAGGGAATGTTGTATCCTCTGGATAAAATGGACTGTACCCATTTGTCTTGAGTCAAATTCAGTCAGGCTTCTGGGTACAGTGATATCCTCTCTCCGACTGCCTCCAGAGGTGGACAGATGGGCCTCCTTTCAGGAGAGCTGGAAGGGCCTACCAGAAAAATGATCTCCGTCGCCCTGGTTTTGCGGACCACCTCTGCCGCGTGGACGGCATCTTCCACTGTTCCCCCTCTGTCCATGGGGGAAGGATCACCACGAGTGTCAGATAAGGCTCCTTTGGACTTACGGAACCACATTTTTCTGCCCTTTTGACCTTTAGGATAAGGTCTGGTATGGGCAGAAAAACAGAGTCCAACGGCAGACAGAGTTTTACCATCTTGTTGGCTCCTGGTGAGCGTTTCTTTTACTTTAGGCTTGAACAATGAAGAGCCATCAAAGGGAATGTCAATAAAGGAAGAACGGAAGGGTTCTGCAAACTCACAAAGGCGCATCCAGGAATGTCTACGAAGAGTTATTCCTGTGCCTGCTGCCCTGCTCGCTCCATTGGCTGCGTAAGATATGAGCCGCATGGAGGAGTTAGATATGGAGGTTAAGGTTGCAAGCTGGGAGTTAACCTTATCAGATAAGTCCTGGGCTGTAGCACCTTGCAGGGTATCTCCTAGCTCTTTTAGGAGATCCCTCTGAAGTCATGTGAAATGCGACAAATAATTCAGAGACCGTAAAGTAAAGGCTGCTGAGGAGAACATACGCTTTCCATATCTGTCCATCGTACGAGAATCCTTGTTTGGTGGATGAACAGATACAGAAGTTTCAGCTAACTCCTTTTTTTGTGGCTGCTGCCACCACCATTGCATTTACAGGAACCCTTTTAGTTAAATATTGCCTACCTTCCAGGGCCATAATGAACTTATTAGGCCTCCGCAGAACGGGGTCCACTAAGTCCAGAGAGTCCCACACCTTCTGGCTCACCAAACCCAGGAGAAGGTCGAAAGGTGCAGACACCCAAGAGGTGGAGGGGTGAGAGTCAAATGCCTCCTGGTATACAGAGTCATCTTCAGAAGGGGAAAGGGACTTCCAGCCACCCCTCTGTTTAAGGATCTCCAGGATGTCTGAAAAAGAAACATCCTCAGAGGGGACCATGGGGCCCCTTCTGAATCCTCAAGTCGGTATCAGAAGTGACAGACTCAGGGGAGTCTATGTGCTTCCTCTTACACTGTCCCTCCTCGGGGGGATGTTCCGAAGAGGTATCGAAAGAGGAGGCTCCACCCATTGTGGCTTCCTGGGGGACTGGCTCTCTACTCTGCGGTTGATGGACAGGTAATGAAGAGGTGAACACCGGTCCCTTAGGGGGAAGAGAGACTGGAGGCGAAGGTGGAGTAGACTCAGTGGAGAGCACACTCCGCATCACCTCAATCTAGCCCCGAGAGACTGGGAGATCTCCTTGGCACTGAGGAGGGTGGCTGTGAGGCAGATGTGGGAGCCAAACTCACCTGAGCCAAGGTGCCGAGTGGGAGAGCCAACTCCGACAAGGGCCAACCCGACTCTCCCCCCCAGAGCCGACCAGGGAGTGTCGGCACCCTGGTCCCTCGATGGACGAAAGCATCGAAGAAACCAGAGCAGACGTCGGATCCAAGATATCAGTAGTGATTACTGGCAGTGGATCCAGCACGACTTCCATACTCTCAGGCAGCAAACTCGTTCGAGCTGGAGGAGGAATAGGCATAGTAGAAGGTACCGTTGTCGGCTCCAAGGTCTGATGGGCTGGGCTCAAAAGAATTTCAGCTAGGGCCCGGGTCCAAAGCATCGTCTTCACTACCCGCTCCATGCCCTCATCCAATAACCTGGAGGAACTAGAGGAATGACTGGAAGACTTGTGGCTACCGGACACCAACTGTAATAAAGGAGAAACCGGCACAGAGTGAACAGGCTCCAAGGACAGTGACCAGCTCCTCTTTCGGCTCCACAACTCCTCCGATGACACAGATGGAGCCGAGGGAGAACCATGTTTTTTGGCTCTGATAACTCTCGGGAGACAAAAAGGCATCATGCCTGGTGCTGCTTGTCGGCTCAGACACTGGAGCCGATGAAGCAGACTTTGGAGTCTTGTCTGATTTTTTAGTCTGATTTCCTTTGTCCACTTTTAATAAGCCCCTCAATATAAGCTTATTCTTCCTCTCCTGCAAGACCCTGGCACAAAAACTATGACAAATGGAGCAGGAGTCCTGAAGATGGAGTGGACCCAGACAGTACACACAACTTGTGTGTTCAGGGGTTGGGAGGATGGCTTAATGGATAAGGTGTTTGCCTTACAAACACAAGGTGCAGGGTTTGAGTCTCACAAGGGATAATTGGCTAGGCTTAAAATGGCTCGCAAGGGCAGTTAGCTTAGTACTAAACTATGAACCTATGAATTACACTTTTTAAATCCTGACTTGTGTTCCTTAGCTGGTTCCTTAGACATACTAGCTTTAAGGAAAACATTTCTCAATAAAAGTTAGAACAACAAACTATAACTGTTATAAAAAAGAAAACAGCAAAGAAACAAGTATCTAAAATAAGGTACTATATATTTTTTTTTAAAAGAGAAGAAAAGAGGGGAGGAGAAGTCTCTAAGTTAAACGACTATCTCCTCCACCGGAGAAGACGCCTCTAACTTAAACGGAGTACTCCTAAAAGGCTTATAAGGAAGAAAAGGGCAGGAATCCTCTAATTTAAAAAGGATTCTTGTGGAGAAAACAAGCCCCAAAGAAAGGATAGCCGCAAAAATAAACTTACAGGTTTAGAAAAGGCTAAAAATAGCACAAGACTGTTACTATAACACTAATAAGTAAAAACAGCTAATAATTAGACAGAAAAAGTTATAAAATATAAAATTTTTCAAGCCTGAGCCAGTGAAGACAATCCCGAAGCTTCAAGTGGCAAACGAGATCTGGGGAATAGCCACTAAGCACTATGGGATAGTATTTAGCCTCAAGCCAGTAGAAGCTCTCGATCTTTAATATAGGCCAAGTCGGTGCCGAGGTTTCAGCTCCGAACCCAAAACAGCAAGACTGAAGGCGAAATGGGACAACATAACATCAATTTATTTATTTTGTGCAGTGGAATGTGCTAGAATATAAACAAAATGACTTACTTACCATAGTTTACGGTTATATATTTTGTTAAACTGCATTTTTCAGAATGTCTTGTTGGTTACATTTTTGTGTGCACATTTTTTTTGCTTAAGCCTATTCCAAGATGTTTTTTTTTTTAACTTTTGCAGAAGTGAAAGGGTGCACTGTTCAGAAAAATGCAATGCTTGAGTGTGGGAGAAGGGAAGAGGGAGCCACAGTTGTGAGAGTGGGTTCCATTCTGGAAACTGGTTTATCATTCAAAAATTCTGGCTACCCCTTACACCTGAAAAACCTAACTGCAGAAATATCTACTGGTGGCTTAATTTTAACTGTCTACCTACTGATTGTGTTAATCCAAACAAATTCAACATATTTCGGCACCAATCAGACTACAAATAACATGGTATTATAGACCACCAATCAAATTCAGAATTCTGTTATAGCATGTTTATTCTATTCACAGCTGCAAGGTAGTTAGGGTCTACCCTGACATGCAGCAGGCTTAAAGCAAGATCAATCTTGCATGAGATGTCAGTCCATAAGAAGAAGCAGAGAGAGAAAAAGTCACTCACACGCACCTCTGCGCCATTTAAAAGACTACCAATCCATCTAGTAGCATGTCTTTTATGGGAGGATACCAGAACATCTGGTGAAAACCCATACCGACATGGGAAGAGCATGCAGACTGTGCAGAAGGCACCACAGTTTGAGACCTAAACCAAAAATCAATAGCTATGAGGCAGCAACATTAACCTCTGCATCACTGTGCTAACCCCCGATCAAACTGTTTTTATCAGTGCTATTCACATAAAAGGCTTATTCATCTAGCACGCCATCAAACTTGATGCACAGTCCGTACCTATGACTGTAAAGCTTCACTTAATTCATCCTCACTATTCTCTCCACAACATATATGGCTAAACTATGGCTGGTATGGTTATCTGGATTTTAGATGCTGAATGAACTCTCTAGCCATTTGACCCCTACACAGGTCTTGTATTCCTCTACTGAAAAAAAATGGAAAAAAAAAACAGAAAGAGGAGGCATCTCATTTATAAGAACTACATAGTTGCCTTTGTCAAACTATTATGTTTTCAAATATGTTACATCAGAATTCAGTAGCTGAGTAATTAACCCACCTCAGGTCCAAGGTTGAGGTAACAGTCCACAGACAGTACTGGATTACTATAATTCTTCAAAGACAGAGGAAATAAGTGATGACTATTGTACTGTAGGTATTTCTCCAACAATAACTGAGCTGCAGCAGCCAGGAAAGTATGCTTGCTGTCGGGAGCACAGATGTACTGGGAAGGTGAAATGACTGTTGATGCCTCAGATGTCTGTCATAAAAAATATATATAAAAGTATAATAATAGATTAATAGAAATTATATTCAGTGGATACAGAATATTCTACATCCTGCTAGATGAGACCATGTTTACCATGTACTGTAAAAATACAAGACATTCACCAAAGAATTTCAAACAGCAGCTTAAAACTGCATTACTCGTTGACATGTAATTACCAGTTTGACTGCTGCTCTCTTGCAAAAGTAAAACAAAGTGATACATATATCAAACATTAAGTAAAAAAGTATAGTTGTGTCCCACTTACCATAACTGTAGATGTCTGAACAGAACAGTGTTGCAATACTGACTCGGGTCTTCCTGCCATGCAGAAGCCTGTGACCGGCCCAGCTTCCACTGTCTTTACATCACCTCTAGTTGGCAGACATACGAAGACCAACATATGAATGTTAGGGTATAAGAAGGTTGTCCATCCATTCCACACCATTTTCAGGCCTTTCTAAGCAGTGAACAAGTAGTCTGATGCTTGAGGACAGCATGAACTCCACAGTTGTCTGAATTTCGGTAAGAAGGAGGAAAGAACATAGGAGATATTGATGGGATGATGGAGGTAAGAGAATTATCTGCAGAAAAATCCCTCCTACCTCCTGTGCCCAAGAAGGGGGAGACAAGTGGTCAGCAGATAAATGTACTGGAGGTAGTACTGGTATTATGTACTGCAACATTGACCTACTCGAACATCTACGATAAGTAAGTAGGGTGCAACTGTACTATGTTCTTCATAGTCAGTGTTGCAGTACTGATTCTTGGGAGGACTCCCAAAGCTAAAAGTTGGGTGATGGTTCATCTGTATGACCTTAGGAAATAAGATTTTGCAGGATGGCAGAAATGAAACCTTCCTTAGCCCTGGAGACATTGCCTAGGTATTTGTGTTTGTAAAGTTGTGCACCAAGTTTCATGTGGTTGCTTCTAGGATGCCCTGGTTGAAGGACAGCAATGATAGTCACCCCATGTTTGGTGGAGTAAGCTTTAATATGCCCAGGTAAATCCTTTCCATGGTACAAATAACAAATTTAATGCAGTTAGCTATCCATTTACAGATGGTTTGTCTGGAGACAGGCTTGCACTGCTTACCCTCTGTGAAAACCAGCAGCAACTGCTCTGCTATATTAGGGCTTTTTGTCCTGTCTAGATAGTAACTTATCAGCCTGTACATATCCAGGGAGTCGAGCACTTGCTCTGCCCTGCTCTGTGGATTTTGGGTAGAAGGCTGGTAAGTGGATAGCTTGGTTTAAACGAAGTTCTGACACCAACTTAGGCATAAAATATGCATTTGTTCTGAGGGTGACCCTATCCCTGTGGAAGTGAAATGTTCTTTACACATGAGACCTTGCAGATCAGAAACTTTCTTTGGCTGACCTAACTGCTATAAGTAAGATGGTCTTTCAGGTGAGCATGGTTACTTTTTCTAACACATAATTTAGATCCCATGCTGGAATGGGTTTCCTTTTATGTGATCTCAAGTGAAACAACCCTTTAGCAAAAGTTTCATGTGGGGGTGCATTAATATAGGTGGAGCACTGTGCAGGCAAGCTGATATAGAAGATGCATGTACGTTAATGCTGGAACAGGAAAGCCCTTGTCTGAACAGGCCTGACAGGTACTACAAAACTGAGCTGATGTTTGCTTAAGCAGGGTTAGTATCATTGCTGTTACACCAAGCAGAAAATCTTTTCCATTTTGCCGTGTATGATTTTCTGGTAGTGGTCTTTCTTGCTTCCCTCAGAATGCAGAGCACATTCATGGGACAGGATGTAGTGCTAGGTGTGAAAATCTAATCCTCCAGGCAGTTAGCTTGAGGGTGACTAGGTAGGGATGGAAGACAGACCCATTGGTTTGGTTGACGAGATCTGTCTCCTGTGGTAGGGTGCAGAATCTCCTCTTGCTGAGAGTCAGGAGGATGGAGAACTAGTGTTGTTTTGGCCAGAGGGAAGCTACTAGGATCATATTGAGTCTATCTACCCTGATTTTTTTTAGTACCCTGAGGATCAGGAATAAGGGTGGGAATGCACACAGGAACCAGCTTGTCTATGTAAATGACAATGGATCTGTTTTCCAAACTCCTGTCTGTTGTGTTCTGGAGCAGAACATCTGTAGTTGCTTGTTGTGGAGAGACAGGCAAAACAGTCTATTGAGGGGATCCCCCAATGTATAGTCAGAGCCAAGAGGATCTTTTTTTTTGGGCATCTATTCATTGGGGTCTAGAAAGTTAGAGAACCTGCTAAAGTATTGCCCTGGCCTGAAATATAAGAGGCTGTGACGGTTAGCCCTAACTCTTGAGCCAGCATCCACATTTTCCTGGAAAGGCTACACAGAGGGTAAGACAAAGTTCTCCTTGTTTGTTTATGTACCACATAACTGTGGTGTTGTCTGTCCAGACTTGCAGTGTCCCTAGGCTTAGGTTTTGTTGAAAGACTTTTATGGCCATGTAGAATGACAGTAACTCCCTTTGATTTAAGTGCAACTATCGCTGGCTGTGGGAACCAAATGCTTTGTACCTTCAGGATCCCTAAGTGGGCTCCCCAGGCTATGTCTGAACTGTTCATGATAATGGTTTTGTCTGCTTCTGGCAAAGTTAAACTTGCCCCAGTGTTCCTTTGCATGGTGCTCTTCCACCACAGGAGTTCCTTTTTCAAACATGGTAGGAGGGGCAGTAGGGTTTTCAGGGGTTGGGAACACTGTTCCCAAACATTTTTCAGAAACCGTTGGAGTTTCCTCACGTGCAACCTTGCAAATGGGATCATGTGAATGCATGATTCCATGTATCCCAACAGCCTCATGAATTCTCTCTTGCAGTCATAAGTGGTTTCAGAAACAGACCAGTCAAGCAGCCTGTCAAAAAAGCAATCTTGTCTTCGGGGAAGAAAGGCTTTCTGTAAAACTGAGTCTATGAGGGCTCCCAGAAAGAGGATCCTTGTTTGTGGGAAATCTTGGAATTTATGAAGATTTAAGCGGAGACCTAATTTCTTAAAATAGTCTGCGGTGATCTGTAAGGCATCTAGGGCCTCTAAAGTAGATCTTTCCTGAATGAGACAGACATCTAAGTATGGGTAAATATGAACCACTAAAGTTCTGCAATATGCTATCAGAGAAGCTAGGCATTTTGCAAAACACTGGGAGCAGTAAACAGCCCAAATGGTAAAGTACAGAACTGGAAGTGGGAGCCTTCTGCTACAAATAGCAGGTACCTTCTATGACTGTCTACTGTGGGGACATGCAGTTAAGCATCCTTTAGGTCTACGGTGACCACTGAGGCATCTTGGAAGATCATGGGCAGTAATTTTTGCAAGCAATTTGAATTTTGAGATGTTGAGGATCTTTGTTTGGCTTTGAGAAGTCCAAGATGGGTCTCTAAGTGCCATCCTTTCTTAGGACTACAAATGCCCTTAAATAGAAGTCTTTTCCATTTTCCATCTTGTCCTGGAGGGATAGTCTGGACGAATCCCCGGTGAAGTATCTCACTGAGAACAGGTGACAAAAGGCTTTATTGTGCTACTGGTGGTTTTGGAATGCCCAAGAAGGGTGGTATTTCTTTGAATTGAATATAGATCTCCTTTTTTTATGATGTTGAGGACCCATTGTTCCCTGGTGATGGATTTCCACTGGTTTGGGAAGAAGGACAGTATTCTTGTCAGAGGTTTGGAGGGTTACAGGAACGGTTAAGAGAGGGCAGGGTAGAACACAGTTACAGTTGCTCTCTGTGCTTGATGGGTTCTTTGACACCCTCGGACCTTTGTATTTGATCTGTTTGCAATGTCCCAAATTGTCTTGGTCTTTTATCACATGGCGGCCTCTCCTTGTCTTCTGTAGGTGCAAAAGGCTAAGGTTTTAAAGGACAATTCCTATTGTACCTCAGGAATGGAGACAGGTAAAATTCTTTCAGTTTTAATCTGCTTTCCTTTTTTGTCAAGTTTCTCAAAAACTTGTTTAGTTGGAAGACCAAAAAGGAATTCCTTGTCTAATGGGGCATCCAGTAGTTCAGCCTTTACCTGCTCTAACAGGGGCTGGGTCCTGAGGCATGCATGTATGCAGATGACATAACCTTTAGCAACTTCTCTGCAAGAAGTATCGAAGGCATCACAGACACATTTTAGGAAGCGTCTGGAATTTTACAAAGCTTCTCTGGCTACCTCCTGGATTTCCTTGGATAAGTTTCTATCCACAATAGTCTGATATTAGCTAGCATTTTGTCTTGAAGAGATTCAAGGTACTTCAGCATAACAAACTGACAATTTAAAGCTCTCATTGCTAGGGTGGCAGAAACAGGCTTTCTTCCCAAATCTGTCCTGTAATCTACTTACCCTGTCTTTAGACACGTACATGTACACCTTCTGTAGATTCAGTGGAGACAACAGAAGGATCAGCATTCAGATTTTTGTAGAAGTGCTTGTGGAATTTAAGCACTCTGTAAAACTTTCTGGTTTCCTAGGAACATGGGGTAGAGAGAGTCAGGGTCTAGAGCTATGTCTTCAAAGACATCATCCAATACGTGTGCTGGAGGAATAGCTGGTAGTCTGGGTGAATGTAAGCTTAGCAGTTCCCTGTAGTGGTTCTGGCCTGGGCGAGCTACTTACTTTCTCAATGAAAGCCCCTTCATTCTGTGTAGAGAATGCCCAATGGAAAATTCCTCAGGGAGAGGTGGAAAAGAGTGAGTCATCTGAGTCTAAGTCTGGGTAAGCGGACAGAGTAAAACAATTCCTCCTCATCCTCTGAGCTAGAGGAATCTTCCTCTTCCTTAAAAGCTACTTCCATGCTCCTTTTAGACAGGGAAGCCTCAGGTGTGGAAGAATGAAAAGGTCTCTAGATTTCATTAAGGTAATAAACTCTTGTGCTATTTTAAGAAGTTCTTGAGCTTTGATCTGAAAAGAAGTAGTCAGAGGTGGTGGCGAAGCAAAGGAAGTGATTCACTTTGGTTGGATTGTTCATTTCAAAGGGGTGATAAGAGGATATGATCATCCAACAGCAACTTCAGTTGCAAAACTGGTAGTTTGAGAAGACAAGGAGTCTCACTTGAGAGCCACGGCATGGACATTGGAATCTGAGGCCTGCAGGGCAACCTCAGATCCAACTAACATGTGAGCCGTGGTGACATTCGTGGGTAGGCCAGAAACTATGACAGCCTTCTGAGGGGTCGCATCAGGAAAGTTGGGCCAAGGAGTTGCCAGGTCATGGGGTTGCAAAGGCACCTCACATAGGTCTTCAGCTGACTTAAAACCTATAATTGGAGCATCTGATGTTGTCAATCTTCATTTTATCCTTGACATATGGGTCCGGTTCTAATATCGGAACCGACTCGGCCTTCAGTACAGCTCATGCCAGCCAAAAACTCTTGAGCTTCACATCTACCCACAATCCCTCTCTCCCAATTACCTCAGATCTCGTTTGCCACTTTTCCGAACAGTCGCATTTTGTCAGAGCTCTCGAGTTTTCTTTTTGGCCATAGGTAATATTTTCTTAGTTCTTTGAATTTTTCTCTTTTTTTTCTCTCCGTTGTTCCTCTACCCTTTAGCTATTGTTTTCTTTTTTCTCTCGTACATGAGTGTACTTCTTGACTGCGGTGGTGGTGCTGTAGTAGCGTCGTCGCCTCACAGTTAGACGTTGCCCGTTCAATTCACAGTTAGAGTGTCTTCTGTGTGGCGACATGCGTGAATGGGCGTTCCTTCATTGAAGGTTGTGCGTTAGGCCCGGCAAGCCAGCACATAAAACTCTACTGCCAATCATTAGCGGACCGAAGTTCCGCTGTGGCGACCCCTAACCAGGAAAAGCCGAAAGACACAAACAAACAAACAAACAAACATGAGTGTACTTCTTACTATCGTTGATAGTTCCTTCCCATACTCATTGGTAAACTCCTTAAATTATCATTGTTGATAGTTTCCTTTCCTCTCAAAAAAAAAAAAAAAACTTTTCTCTATCCTCCTCAATTTTCTGGCCCTCTGTGTGTGATTGTGTTTGTGAGCATCTGCCTTCCAACCCATATTTTTCTGATGGCTGAGAAAGTTAAGATTCCTTCTGGCTTTAAAAATGCAAGAAGTGTGGCCACAAGATTCCCTCTACAGATTTACACTTGCTTTGTGCCCTGTGCATTTGCAGGAGGACTGCAGTATTTGCCATGGGTTCAGTCAAAGAGCCCTTGTTGAGAGACATAATAAACTTATCTTAAAGGGTCTGATCCCCTCAGCCTTTGATGAAGCCATATCTGCAGCAAACAAGAGTAAGACAGATATATCATCCCCTTTGTCCTCATCTTCCTTGGAAAAGGGTAAAAAGAGGAGCTTGTTGGTTCCGACTTCTCTGTTGGCACTGAAATCTAAGAAACTGAAATCCTCGGTTCTGAAAGGATCCTTGGAATCAGAGGTCCCTGACTCTAAATCCTTGCTTATGACAACTTCCCTGGAACCTACCTATCTCAACACCTTCAATGTCAAAGGCTCCAGTGCAGGACATTTTAACTACTTTGACAGCACTGACTATGTTGGCACAGACCTTAGAAACCAAACCAAGAGAGTTTTTACCTAAGACTCCTTATCTATCGACCCCTTTGTGGGTGAGCTTCTAGACGTTTTTCTCCAGAGACCGAAATCTCCCTCCATGTTATCAAGCTGTTCCACCAAACGTCTTTCAGAGCTCAGTGTGGAGAGACTCGTGATTAAAATTTTGAGGGCAAGAGGACTTACAGGACCACCTTCGGCTCCGATTGCTTTGGATCCAGGAACCAAGGCTTCTTTCACCCCGTTAACCTCTCCTCCTCTGATCTCCTCTGAGGCTTCAGAGTTTACTGTTCTAGGACTTCCAACACCGACTGTACCAGCTCCTGAGATCTCCTTTTCTTCAGAACTGATAATTTCCCTGAGCTCTTCGGTGATTTTGGAACAGGAGACCTCCCGGTGCCATAGCTGCCCTGTCTTCCAACACCGACTATACTAGCTCCTGAGATCTCCCTTTCTTCAGAACTTGTAATTACCCTGAGCTCTTTGGTGATTTTGGAACTGGAAAACTCCCACAGCCATAGCTGCCCTGTCGGTTCAGGGGGGCAGGAGTCGACTCCAATTTTTTCAGAGCTGTCCCTGCTCCTCGGAGCTTCGGCTCACATCAGTTCAGCCCCAGTTTCTGTCTCGGGGTCAGTTTCTTTGGAGCAGGGAGTGACCTTGATTCAAAGGCAGTCTATCTTGGTTCTGGGCTCCCTTCCCTCTTCGTGGAGCCAGCCTTCAAGACAATGGAGAGGGCCTTGTCCCTTACAGTGACTCAGGCAGCACCTTCCTCATTGGAACAGATACCCTTCTCTGGCTCCGTTATTCAACCTGTCTCTCCACTGGGACAGCGAGTGTCAAAGTCTCAGGTTTCTCAGATGCAGGTTCTGTCATCTTCTGATACCTCCCCAGATTATCCTCCTAAGGGGGTCCCTAAGAAAAACAAGTGCAACAGGAAGCACATAAGATTCCCCTCAGGAATCGGTCACAGAAGATACCGATTTTGATGAGGGGAAAGGTTCTCAAGTTCACCACCCAAAGATGTCTCCTTTGGAGACATCCTAGAAATTTTAAAACAAAGGGGTGACTGGAAGTCCCAAAACCCTTCTTCAGAGGAATCAGTTTACCTGCAGGCTTTTGGTACTTGCCTGTCTACCTCTTGGGTAACTCTGTCTGCTGATGAACTCATCCAGTTATTTCACAGCTGGTGTGGAAAGCTCCAGACACCATTGAACCCATTCCTAACTGACTGGACAAGATTTTATCTGACCCTGAAGATAAGCAGTTTGGGAACAAAGATTTAGTGATGCATACCATGGTCATAGCAGCTGCCACAAAAAAGGAATTCGCTGAGGAGAGTTCATCTATCCATCCACCCAACAAGGAGTCTTGGGCTATGGATAGATTTGGGAAGTGGGTTTATGCTTCGTCGACCTTCTCCTTAAGGTCTTTGAATTTTCTGGATCATTACACAAGACTTCAAAGGGACCTGATCATGGAGTTGTCAGATACCCTGGCAGGAGCTGTTGCTGGGCTCCAAAAGAAAGTTGCCTCCCAGCTAGCCACCCTGGAGTCTGCATATAATTCATCCATGAGGCTCATTGCGCATACAGCCAAGGGGACATCCAGAGCAGCAGGTTCAGGTGTAGCCATAAGGAGACACGCCCGGATGCACCTACCTATATGACTTTGCGGAACCTTTTAAGTCTTCATTCGTCAATGCACTCTTTTATTGGATCAACTTTGATTGGCCCAAAAGTAAGAGAGACTTTATCCAGGTGTGAGAAGGATGGGGTGATAAAACCCTTTCTTTTGTGGGCATATGTTTTCCCACCCCCCCTCCCCAAAGATCCTTTTCTAGGAACCAAAGGAGTGGTGGAAAGATGTGGTTCAGAAAATCTCAAAGGCCTTTCCAGGACACGTGGAGGCAGTTTCCCCAGGTGCAAAGGGGTGAACAAAAATGGATGATGCCGCCCACATGGCAGAGGTTGTTCGCAAAACCTGGGCTTCAGGGATTCT
Source organism: Protopterus annectens (assembly GCF_019279795.1). Lineage (NCBI taxonomy): Eukaryota > Metazoa > Chordata > Ceratodontiformes > Protopteridae > Protopterus > Protopterus annectens. The sequence goes on from NC_056726.1 coordinate 1,395,867,079, forward strand.
TTTCCAAGTAAGCCATTTCAGGATTCCTGAAAGGAGGCCGAATTGTCTTCACTGGAGGCAGTCAGGGGATGCTTATCCTTGCACCCAGATGCCTGGCTAAACATAACAACATATTCATGGATGCAAAGGATTGTATCCAGAGGTTGAACCATACTGTTTTCTCATCCTCTCATCATACGCAAAAAAAAAATCCCCCATGTTCCACACAATCAGAGGGATCCAGCATTTCTAGAAATTCAAAAACTGCTAAACAAAAGAGTCATCCAAGAGTCCTGACCACAGAGGATCCCGAACTTACTCAAGATTATTTTCAGTGCCAAATAAGACAGGGAACTGGAGATCAATTTTGGATTTCAGTGTGTTGAACAAATCAATTTGTCAAAAAAGTTCTGGATGGTCACAGTACAGTCCATTCTTCCCTTTTTGAGGAAAGATGACTGGATGTGCTCAATAGATCTTTAGGATGTGTGTTACCATATAAAGATGCACAAGCACCCCAGGAAGTTCCTCCACTTCCAGCTCAGAACCAGTCATTACTAATTCAAAGGGCTGCCCTTTGGTCTCACCACAGACCCCAGGGTATTCACCAAATGCATGGCAGTAGTAGCAAATCACTTGAGATTGCAAGGACTCTGTGTGTTTCCGTACTTGGATGACTGGCTCATAACCTCTTCAACCAGGAATCATTGGATAGAAGCAAGGGATTACACTCTCAATATCTGTGCCCACCTAGGAATTACTGTAAATCACAAGACATCCTAATTGACTCCAACTCAGAATCTAGAGTTTATTGGGGCAGTTCTGAATATAACAACTGTAGCATCCCTTCCTCCAGAGATACTCCAAAGAATTATTACACAGGTTCAGAAGATAAACCACAGAAACAAAGTTCCTGCTCGAATAATTTTGCAAGCTCTAGGGTCTACGGCAGAGTGAATAACTCTTGTCCCTCTAGTCAGGTTTCACATGAGAATTCTACAATGACTGCTAGCATCTCAATGGTCTATGCTACACCAACCCATGTTGGACCAGATTCTGATCACCAACTATTGTAAGAAGGATCTACTTTGGTGGACTCATCCTGAACAAATTCTCCTCGGCCACCCCTTTGTCCTTCCAGACCCCATGACCATACTAACCACGGATGTCTCTCAGATGGGATGGAGGGGAATTTTCTGGGCAAGACTGTCTAAAGCACTTGGTCTCCCTTACAGGCCAACTTGCATATCAATGTCCTGGAGCTAAGAGCGGTGCTTCTACTATTGCAGGAATTTCAAGCAGCTCTTCCTCAGGTGACAACTGCAAGTCAAAGAGACAATATGTCAGTAGTTTGGTACATCAACAAGCAGGGAGGAACCAAGTCTTGCCTCCTTTTTCAAGAAGTACTCAGAGTGTGGCAGTGGGCGATCTCTCATTGAAAAGAGAGGCCTTCTGACAGCAATGCATATTCGGAGATTCTAATGTGATTGCAGACAAACTGAGCAGATGTGTCCTTCAGCCTCATGAGTGTTCTCTCAATCCAGAAATGGCAGAAAGGATCTTCCTTCAGTGGGGTCAACCTTGCTGAGATCTGTTCGCCTCTCCCCTAAACAAATTCAGCAATTACTTTACCCTGATTCCTCCTCTGGGGAAGTCATCAATAGACGCTTTCCTCTGCTATTGGCTCCCTGGTCTCCTGTATGCCTTTCCCCCGATATCTCTGATTCCAAAATTTCTACAGAAAGCCCTCAGGTTGAACAGCAAAGTCATCCTCGTTGCCCCCTTTTGGCCGCAACAGATATAGTTCACCTTTCTTTGGCTATATCTGATTCAACAACCTTGGATTCTGGATCTGATTCTGGACCTTCTGTCCCATCCAGACGGAATTGTTCACCTACATATTTTGAACCTCAAGCTGACAGCTTGTTTCCTCCAATTCCATTAGCTGCCAGGCATCTAAATCTTTCCCCCCCGGTAGCCACATCCTCCTATCTTCTCATAAACCTTTCACCCGTAAACTTTATTCTACTAAATGGAAGAGATTTACCATTAGGTCTTGTGACAAACACACTGACCCCTTCTCAACTTCTATAGAAAATATTTTAGACTTCTTAGCCTCTCTTTTCAATGAGGGAGCCTTCCCTTCTACCATCAAAATACAGCTAGCAGTAATTTCCAGTTTCCTCAATGGTTTGGAAGAATGCTCTTTAGCTTCTCATAGACTTTCTAAGTCCTTTTTAAAAGGGACACTTTTGTTGAAAACTCCTTTCAAAGACCCTACACCACCTTGGGGTCTGAACCTAGTGTTGCAAACCATTGTACATTCTCCCGTTGAACCCTCAGCTGTAAAATGACTCAAAGCTCCAACACCCAAAGGTCCATTGCTCTGACACTACCCCATCCCATAGCTGGAGAATTAAGATACAATATTGTCATATTCCGGGTATTATTGGCTAGGTTTGCAACGACTCTTGTGCCATTAGCCTCCTACTAATTAGCTATGAACCCATTAGAGACAATGCTTGGAAAGACTGACTTAACCTAAAAAAAATCTCAAAATTTTCTGTGCTATAGGGAATTTTCCACCCAAGCTAAAAACAAGTACACAATTACAAAAAGGAATATTATAGTCATCTACAGCTTAACCGCAAAAATGACCCCAAGAAATTCTGGTCCTCAACACATTTTCTACACAGTCCTGGCACAAAAAAAGACCAGTGCACTCCACAAAAATGCTCTCTCATTAAAATGGCTACAAGGTGTAATACCTGGTTTATAGAAACCACTGTTGCTCTCACCAGGAACACACCACCTTCCCCTACTCAATCCAGCAACATATCAAATATTTCTCCCTACAAAACCCTCCTAACCAGTGAAAAGCAGGAGTCCAATCAATCTTTGGTCAAATATACTAACAATTTTACCCTAAAAACTGCTCCAGTATCCACTATAAAAAACATCTACCCAAACTTAAACCATGCTCCACAGCAGCTGACGACATTCCACCAGAATACCTTAAGATGGCATCAGAAGCCATACCTTACCCAGTAAGTATCTTAATCAGCAGATTCATGCAGGAATTGTATGTACAGTAGAGAGCCGGTTATCTGAAGTTATGTACTCACCATAACGTTCCATCTGAGTAGGTAAACTTCATTTGTCAGCAAACTTTTAGTTATGTACTTACCATAACTTCGGATGTATGGGATCCATCTCGCCTACATTCATGACAGATGGGTTCGGAGCCGATCCATCGGCTCCGACTCGGCAACTAATACACTAGCACGAAGTCTCTCATTGGCTGGGATACTCCCTATCCCAGGATGCACTACACCTGCTTCCCCAGATCTTGTTTGTTCGCTTTCATACATCCATGCAAACACAGAAAAACTAGTAGTCACAATAACCAACTAAAGTTCTTCAAGAAAGAACGCCAAGAAAAGAGGGACTACAGCTCCTCTAAATCCAAATGGAAGGGGAAGGAGGGTGGTATGAATGTAGTAGATGGATCCCATACATCCAAGTTATGGTAAGTACATAACTAAAAGATGTAATGGGATCCTATCTCTACATTCATGACAGATGGGACAGCCCCTAGCACCTACATCCCGGTGGCTCATTGGAAAACACTCCTGAGAACTGTGGAACCAAAGGAAGCTCTGCCTCGAGAAACCACATCCAATTTGTAATGAGAAATGAAAGTGTGCGGAGAAGTCCAGGTTGCTGCAGCACAAATATCATCTATTGATAACTTGGAGTGAAAAGCTACGGAAGTAGCCATTGCCCTGGTAGAATGAGCCTTGACTGGAAAGGGAGGTCTTTATTAGCTTGTGAATAAATAAAATGATACAATCTTTAATCCATTTAGATATGGAGGTTTTGTTACTGGTTGACCCAATTTGTTCGCTGCAAAGGAAACGAACAATTGATTAGATTTCGCTTGAGCGGTTCTATTCAAATAAAAACGCAGTTGTCTATGTACGTCCAATTGATGCAAAGTATATTCTGCTATTAGAGAATTCTGGGAAAAAGACAGGAGTTCTATAGTTTGTTGCATACAGAAAGAGGAGGCCACTTTTGGTATAAATGCAGGATTTAATTTCAATGAAACTCTATGCTTGTGAAAAATCAAATAGGGAGGATCAGAACAAAGAGCTTGAAGTTCTGAAACTCGCCTGGCAGACGTTATGGCTACTAGAAAGGCCGTTTTCCAAGACAGAAATTTTAAATCACAGGTAGCAGCTGGTTCGAAAGGACGGGCAGTTAGGGCAGCAAGAACCATATTCAAATCCCACGGGGGAACAGGATGAGATAAAGGAGGCCTCAGGAGCCAAGCCCCTTTAAGGAAAGCCTTACAAAGTTTGTGAGACATCAATGAATGTTCAAATGAAGCATGAAAATTAGAAATGGCCGCTAGCTGAACCTTAATGGTAGAAACTGAAGAGCCCGACTGAAAAACTGAGTCCAGAAAATTCAGAACCTCCGATACTGGTGCAGTGAGAGGATCTATACCCCATTCTTGAGCCCAGAAAGCAAACCTTTTCCATTTACTGGAATAAAGTTTGATGGTGGAAGGTTTATGAGAAGAAGACAGTATGTGGACCACGTCCGGGGAAAGAGCATTGTCTCGGACTAAGGATGGATGTGGAGTAACCATGCTGCCAACTTCAGGGACCTGAGAGACGGATGAAGTCGTCCTGACTGATGAGTCAACAGGTCTGGCACCGGATCCAGAAACCATGGACCTTCTATCGCATGCCTCTGTAGGAAAGGAAACCAAACTTGACGAGGCCAGTGCAGGGCAATCAAAATCATCTCGCTCTCCATGTAAATGGCCTTCTGTATCACCCTCGGTAAGAGGGGAACGGAGGGAAGGCGAGAGAAGACCGGGGCCAAATGTGAGTCAGTGGCGCCCTGGGAGTCTGTCCCTGAGAAGGGAACAGTGTGAAGAACTCTCTGCATTTCGCATTGTGAGGGCTGGCAAACAGGTCGCAGCAAGGATGACCCCATCTGTCGAAGATTTTCGCAGCTATACCCTGGTTGAGGGACCATTCGGTGGGTAAGAGAATGGTCCTGCTTAATCTGTCCGCAATCACATTGGACTTCCCCGGTATGTGCGTTGCCATTAGAAAGCGGTTGGTAGCTACCGCCCAGTGCCAAAGTCTCATGGCTTCTCTGCATAGTGGGTAAGACCTGGTTCCACCTTGCTTGTTTATGTACCATACCACCGACATGTTGTCGGATAGGATAGCAATCGGGCCCTGTGGGAGAGCGTGATGGAGAGCTTGGAGTACCAATAGTACCGCCTCATCTCCAGGACATTGATATGCAAATGCGTTTCCTGGATCTGCCATGTGCCTTGGACCGACCTGTCCAGGTAATGACCCCCCCACCCTACCTGGGAGGCGTCCGTAGTCACAGTGGCAACGGGACGTTGTGGTATAAAGGGTCGCCCCTGGTCGAGATTTGATTGGAGAAGCCACCAATGCAGATCTCGACGGCAACTTTCCGTGATTATGATTAAGTGGTTCAAGGGAAGTTCCTGATAAGACCATTGAACCGACAGTAGCCATTGTAAAATTCACATATGAAGCCTGGCCAAGGGAACCAAAAGTATGGTCGACGCCATCGAGCCCAACAGTTGTAGGATCCGATGGGCCAGGGCTCTTTGTAGGGGGAGACAGGATTTGACTTGTTCTTGTAACACCTGAATTCTTGCTGCCGGTAAAAAGGCGCGCATTCTTTTGTGTCTAAGTCTGCGCCTATGAAAGTAATACGCTGAGATGGCTGTAGTACAGATTTTTGCAAATTGAACGTGATCCCCAAGAAACGGCCCAAGGTGAACGTGGCTCTGAGCGCTTGGAGTAGTAGATGCTCGGAGGTGGCAGTAAGGAGCCAGTCGTCTAGATAAGGAAACACCTGGAATCCCAGACTTCTCAGGTGAGCAGTTACCACTGCCAGACACTTGGTGAACACCCTGGGGCTGTGGTGAGACCAAAGGGCAGTGCTCGGAATTGAAAATGACTGACTCCGAGGCGGAAGCGTAAATGTCTCCTGGACTCTTGAGCTATGGGAATGTGATAGTAAGCGTCCTGGAGATCTATGGAGCACATCCATGCATCTTTTTCCAGCAAAGGAAGAATAGATTGAAGAGTGACCATTCGAATTTGGACTTCTTTACTAAACGATTCAATGAACTGAGGTCCAAAATGGGCCTGAAGTCCCCTGTCTTTTTTGGTACCAAAATAATTTTGAGTAAGTTCCTGATCCGATCTGGTCGATGGGGACAGGCTGGATGGCTCTTTTTCTAGCAGCTTTGAAACCTCTAATGCTGCTTGATCCCGCTGACTGGGTGGTACGTCCGGGATTTCCCTTAAAGAAAGGGGGTTTGTTGAAGGGGATGATATAACCTCCGGTAATGCGAAGCACCCACTGATCGCTTGTTATGGATTCCCAAGCTTGTGGGTGCGCCAAGAAGCGACCCCGACTGGCTCGGAGTTGCACAGTCGGGCAACAACTCAGGAACGCTGGTTGTATGAAGAACCACGAAAGGAATCGCGGTCTCCAGAGTTACGGGGCCTCTGCCACCTCTGGGCGGCGTCTTCCAAAATCCCCCTGCCTCTGGAGGGGAATCACTGGGTGGAGTAGGGAAAGACTTCTGAGATTTTTAAACCACATTTTCCTCCTCTCCCAGCCTTGGGGTAAGGCCTAGAAGGAGCGGAAAATCGGGCCCCAACGGCAGTCAAAGTCTTGCCCTCCTGCTCGCACCTAGTTAGTGTGTCCTTCACCTTGGGTCCAAACAAAGATGACCCATCAAAGGCGTCGCGAAGGAAGACTTGAAAGCCTCCGTGAACGAACACAAGCGTAACCAGGCTTGTCTCCTGAGGGCAACGCCTGTTCCCGCTGCTCTACTCGCCTTCGGCCGCATATGAGATGAGCCTCATGGACGAGTTAACAATAGAAAAGTGGGTAGTCATCTGTGCGCCAACAGTCGGGGCCAGAGCCTCAGGTAGATTACCAACAAGAGAGTCATTTAGCTCTTTGAGAAGATCCCTTTGGAGCCTCGTAAAATGACATAAGTAGTTCAGCGACCGTAAGGTAAAGGCCGCTGAGGACAGGGTACGCTTCCTGCATCTATCCATACTCCTAGAATCCTTATTAGGAGGATGAATAGACGCCGAAGCCTCTGCCACATCCTGCTGTGTGGCAGAAGCCACCACCAAAGCATCTACAGGCACACCCTTTGTGAGAAACTCCTTCTGGGGGGGGGCTGACAAAAATTTATTGGGCCTCGCAGGCACCGGTTCCACAGAATCAGGGTGTTCCCACACCCTTCGAGAAACCAAATCAAGGAGTTCATCAAGGGCGGAGACACCCAGGAGGCGGAAGGCTGGGCCCCAAAGGCCTTGAGGAAGACTGACTCCTCAGCTGAAGGGGTTTTGGCTTGCCAGTCACCTCTCTGTCTCAGAATCTCCAAGATATCTGAAAAGGAGATATCATCCGAAGATGATTTGGGGACCCTTCTGCCATCGAGGTCAGTATCCGATGTAATAGACTCATCTTGGGAGTCTACGTGTTTCCTCTTACACAATTTCTTCTGTGGGGTTCGTCCAAGCAGTTTCGGACGGACCACTGAAGAAGGGAACCCCGATGGGGGTATCCTCAGGCCCTGGGGCCCGCTGCCGGGGCTGCAACACAACAGAGGCACCAGTCTCCAAATCTAGGGACGGTGAGGTAGAATCTTGTTGAACCGGCAAAGGCATGGCCAGCGCGCTCCTCATGGCCTCAAAGGCCGGACCTCCAGAATCCAAGGAGGTCACTGGTCTAGAGGCCACGATGGCACTGGGAATTCCAGCAGCCGATGCTCCGAGAGGAAGACTCGGCACCGAAGCACCCAATCCCAAAGTATTCCCCTCGGGCCCGGCTGAAGAGGTCGCAGTACCAAACCCTGAACCGGAGGACAGGGTAGGAAGCACAGTCGGAGTCGAGAGGCCTGTAAGGGGTCTCTGCTCCGACCGTATGGCTCCACATTGCTCCACCACCACCGGCTCCAACGGCTCTGAAGAGGTTGGAGGAGGAATCAAATGTGTTGGAGGGGGGATCGGCTCCGAAGCAAACTGTGCTGGAGCCAAGACCATTTTAGTAAACACTGGAGATTGGAATAGCCTCTGTAAAACCCTATCCAGGTCCGAATCTGACAGTCTCGAGGATGTAGAGGAGGTAGACACTGAGAAGACTTTCCTCTCGGCCCGAGAGAAGGGGACCGGCTCAAACGGCTCCAATTCTATCGGCGCCGACTCCACCACAGCATGGACCACCATCGGCACCGAGGAGCCTGCTTGAGCCGAGGGGAAGAGTCTGAGTTGCACACTTCCACCGCTCCAAAGCCATTGGAACCGATGGAGGTGATTCACCTCTCGATACTTCAACTTGCGGCTCAAGGCAATGGAGCCAAGTAGGAGGTATCGAGGCAGACCTTCGACCCTCGGCCCCAAGTCAGTGGAGCCAAGAAGAAGAGGTCAATTTTGTCTTTTAGAAGTCGGCTCGACGGACTTGTCGGTGCCGACGATCTTTTCTTTGGAAGCAACAGGAGGATTTAAGGCTTCCTCAAAAGAAGGTTTGATAAGCCCTTTCAATATCAACTTGTTCTTGCGTTCTTGAAGAACTCTAGCAGAGAAAGCATGACATACGCTACAAGTCTCTTGCAGATGTTTCGCCCCAAACAATAGACACAGACTGAATGGCTGTCTGTGATGGACATTTTATAACTGCACCGAAAGTGCATTTTTAAAACCTGACTTATGTTCCTTAGACATAGTACAGGCCCTTCAAAAGTATGACTTTACCACAATAATTAAGCACTATAACAGAATTGCGCCAACTGAAAAGCGCGAGACACACTGGCGCGAGTACTTAAGAAAAAAGTTTACCTCACAAACAAACAGACAAAACAAGTCCAACGGCCCAAAGCCCTCTAATTTAAACGGGCTTGGCCCAAAAACAATTTACCACAAAAAGTAATTAAGGCTAAATAGCACAAGGGTAGGGCAAAGGCCCTCTAACTTAAACGGGCCTTGCCCGACTGAAAAAATAAAGTACCAGAAGACACTCAAGCACTCAAATGTAACAAATAGTAAGGAATAATAAGGAATAGCTGTTAAAACAGCTGTTTGGTTAATATATGACAAAAAACCCCAAGGTCAAAGACCAATAAAGGTAAAAAGAATCACTTAGCTCCAGCCAAGTCGAGACCACGTCCAGCTTGTAAAGCGGCAAACGAGATCTGGGGAAGCAGGTGTAGTGCATCCTGGGATAGGGAGTAGCCCAGCCAATGAGAGACTTCGTGCTAGTGTATTAGTTGCCGAGTCGGAGCCAATGGATCGGCTCCGAACCCATCTGTCATGAATGTAGGCGAGATAGGATCCCATTACATCTATGGGATTCGGATCCGACCACGGATCCGAGCCGGCAGTTTTCAACAGCTTTAGATCCGAGCTCCAAGCTCCTCCCCCTACCCATAATCCCCTGCCAACCCTGACTGACCTCAGATCAAGTTTGCCCAAAAGCAGATACTGCCCGAAGACTAATACTTTCAGATAAGTGGGTAACACCCATGGACCTGAGTATGAAAACATTCATAAGTGAGGGGGCAGGAGGGAGGGACGGTTGCTGACAAATGAAGTTTACCTACTCAGATGGAACGTTATGGTGAGTACATAACTTCTTAATCTGAAGTAGTTAACTTCATTTGTGCAGCAACCTATGGGACAGAGTCCCCAGCTACCTGAACCTTGGGCGGCCTTCATGGAAGGATGTTTCGGAGCACTGCAGAGCCAAAGGATGCTCTCCCTCTGGAGATAATGTCCAATTTATAGTGATTGATAAAGGTATGAGATGAGGCCCAAGTGGCTGCTGAACAAATATCATCCAAAGAGACTCTAGCTCTAAAAGCTGCAAAAGTAGACATAGACCGAGTAGAGTGGGCATGGACTCCCTGAGGTGCGGGCCTGCCAGAACTTTCATATGCTAAAAGGATACACTGCGAGATCCATCTAGACAGCGTGACTTTAGACACAGATTTACCCAAGTTAAATTTGGCAAAGGTGACGAACGACTGGTCAGATTGCCTATGACCAGATGTCCTGTGGATGTAGAAGCGAAGTTGTCTATGCACATCCAGTGAGTGTAATTTATATTCCCCTTTGTTTTGGTAATTAGGGAAGAAGACTGGTAGGTTGATGGACTGGTTAATATTCGATTCAGAGGCAATCTTGGGAAGAAAGGAGGGATTGGTCCTGAGGTAAACTCTATCCTTGTGAAAAGTCAAATATGGGGGTTTTACACAGAGGGCCTGTAGTTCAGAGACCCTTCGAGCCGAGGTGATAGCGACAAGAAAGGCTGTTTTCCATGACAAGAATTTAAGATCTACTGAAGCTGCAGGCTCAAACAGGGGAGCTGCTAAGGCCTGTAGCACCAGCGTTAAATCTCAAGGAGGGACTACATCCTTCACTGGAGGTCTGAGCAGAAAGGTGCCCTTCAAAAAGGTCTTACACAATTTTCTGGTGATCAAAGGGCCCAGTTCGTTTCCCACGTGATAATGAGAGATAGCTGCTAGTTGAACCTTGACTGTGGAGGAGCTAGCCCCCTGACGAAACAGCCCTGACAGGAAGTCTAATACCGCTGGCAAAGGAGCTGTGAAAGGATCCAAATTTCGACGTTCCGCCCAAATGGAGAAACGTTTCCATTTGCTACTATAGACCTTTCTAGTAGAAGGCTTGTGCGCTGCTGCTAGAATAGTTTTAACTGGGGAAGAGATACCGGGAGTCCTAGCTACAAGTGGAACTGGAGCAGCCAAGCTGTGAGCTTGAGATTGTCCAGATTCGGGAGTGGGAGATCTAGGGGGTGGGATATTAGATCCGGACGGGGATCCAGAATCCAAGGGGGATTCACGAGATGAGACCAAAGGTAAGTGAACCAGGGTTGACGAGGCCAGAATGGGGCAATGAGGATTATCCTGCTCCCCAACCGGCTGGCTTTCTGCAGAAACTTCAGCATCAGAGGAAGAGGAGGGTAAGCATAAAGTAGACCGGGAGCCCAAGCATGCACCAGAGCGTCTCTCGGAGGTTCCCCAGAGGGGGAAATGAGAGCGAAGTAGTCGTAACATTTTGTGTTCGAGGGAGAAGCAAAGAGATCGCAACAGGGTTGACCCCATTAGGCGAAAATCTGATTCGCTATCTCGGGATTCAGAGACCACTCGTGTGGTAACAGGATGGTGCGACTTAGTCTGTCCGCTAGGATGTTGGACCGCCCCGGAATGTGCGTTGCTATAAGAAAGCAGTTGGTGGAGATCGCCCATTCCCACACCCGCATGGCCTCTCGACAGAGTGGGTAGGACCTGGTTTCCCCCCTGTTTGTTGATGTACCAGACAACAGACATATTGTCTGATTGAATCGCAATAGTTCCTACAGGAAGAAGGTGCTGAAGTGCTTGCAACTCTAACAGCACTGCCCTCATCTCTAGGACATCGATATGCAGAGAGGTCTCCGTGGGGTCCCACGTGCCTTGGACGGTCCTGCCCGAACAATACCCCCCCCCCACCAGAGGCGGGAGGCGCCCTTGGTCACGGTGGCTAGGGGAGGGGCCATGGAAAAGAGGCGTCCTTCCTGGAGATTCGGAGAGTGGAGCCACCATAAGAGGGCCCTCTTGCAAGCCCTGCTGAGGGGAATGGGATGGCTCAGAGGAAATCAAAGGAAGGACCCTGGAGGGTCCATTGCAAGACCCTCATGTTCAAACGCGCCATTGGTAAAAGGTTGATTGCCGCCGCCATCGAGCCTAGAGCCCTCAGGACCAATTCCGCTGGAGGAGCTGGAGAATGTAGAATGGCCCGCACATGTAGCCTCAGGGTTCGTAGTCGGTCTGTGGTCAAGAAAGCTAGGAGCTGGTTTGTGTCTAATCTTGCCCCTATGAAGTCTATAGTCTGAGTCGGGGTAAGAGATGACTTCTCTATGATGATAGTGATCCCCAGCTGGGGAGCTAGATGAAGAAAGTAGTTTCTGGCTGCGCAGAGTAGATGCCTTGTCGGGGCGGTCAGGAGCCAGTCGTCCAGGTACGGGTAGACCTGGATTCACTGAAGCCTCAGGTGGGCCGCAATCACTGCTAACATTTTGGTGAACACCCTGGGGGCTGTGGTGAGACCAAAGGGAAGGACCCTGAATTGGAAATGACCGGCTCCTAGCCGGAAGCGGAGGAAACTTCTGGATCGCCTGTCCATCAGAATGTGGTAGTACGCATCCTTGAGGTCTATAGAGCACATCCAGTCGTTCTCCCGCAAAAGGGGGAGAATGGATTGAAGGGTGACCATGCGGAACTTCTCTTTGGTTACTGACAGGTTCAGGGAGGAGAGGTCGAGGATAGGTCTTAAGTCCCCCATCTTTTTTGGCACCAAAAAGAACCTGGAGTAAAACCCCGAACGGCACTGGTCTGGGGGGACATGTTGGATGGCTCTTTTTCCCAGCAACTGTTGGATTTCTGTTGCTGCGGCCTCCCTCTGATCGGGTGGGACATCGGGGAGGTATCTGGGGCTGCGTGGGTAAAGAGAAAAGGGAATCAGATATCCTCTGGATATAATGCAAAGCACCCAGCGGTCTGTTGTGATGGACTCCCAAGCTGCTAGGTGCTTCGAGAAACGCCCCCGACTGCCTCCAGAGTGGAGCAGTCGGGCAACCCCTCAGGGGTGTTGCGTGGGTTGGTCCGAGAAGGGTTCTCTGGATCCAAAGTTGTGCGGGCCCCCTCTGCCTCTAGGGTGCCGTCCACCCTGCCCTCCTCTGCCGCGGAAGGGCTGGGAGTCCGGAGCGGGACGGGACTGTTGCGACTTCCGGAACCACATCTTCTTCTGTCCCTTTTGGTTCTTGGAGAAGGACCTCTGGGGAGCAGAGAAGCGGACTCCGACGTCAGACAATGTCTTCCCGTCCTTCTCGCTCTGGACCAAGGTATCGCGAACAGTTTTGCCAAAGAGAGCAGAACCATCGAAAGGGGCATTAGCGAAAGACACCTTGAAGGGTTCCGCAAAATCACAGTGCAGGAGCCAGGCCTGACGTCTCGTGACAAGGCCCGCTCCGCTGGCTCTAGCGGCTCCCTCCGTGGCATAGGATAGAAGCCGCATAGAGGTGTTTGATATGGATCGGAGAGTGGCCATCTGGGTGGAGTGCAAACGTTTGTCCTCCGCCGACATGGACTCGGGGGGGGGGGTGACGCACCGTACTCTTTGATAAGGTCCCGCTGTAGCCAAAGCACATGTGCCATGTAGTTCAGCGACCTCACAGAGAAGGTAGCCGAACTAAAGACCCGCTTCCCTAAACGGGTCCATCGACTGAGACTCCTTGCTCGGGGGATGAACCGAGGGACTCTCCTGAGCTAGTTCCTTCTTGGTGGCAGCCACCACCAACATGGCATCTACAGGGGGACCCTTACTCCAGTGGGACTTTGTCAGAGGGTGGGCTAGGCTAAGAATTTTGTCCAGGTGCTTGGGGACTGGCTCCACAGTGTCCGGCTCCTTCCACGCCCTGGTAGTAATCAAATCTACCAGGGGGTCGGCCGGAGGGGACACCCAAGAGGTAGACGGGCCTGCTTCAAACGCCTCCAGGAACATGGATTCATCCGAGGTAGGCTTTGGGGCAGACCACCCCCCCCTTTATCCTGAGCATCTCCATGATGTCACCAAATGAGACTTCTTCGGGGGGTGATCTTGGGGAGCTTTCCCCCTCCTCCAAATCTGTGTCCTCAGTCAAGGACTTGGGGGAGTCCAGGTGCCGCCTTTTGCACTTTCGCTTATGAGGAGCCTTCTCGGGGGGGGGGGGGGCTGTCCAAGGAGGTCTCACCAGCCACGTCTTGTTCCAAAGGAATGACCTGGGACATCAGAGCAGGCTGTCCCTGGGGCCGAGTGATGGAAGTCGGGCCCAACAGAGAAGGAGTGCAGGGTGGAGCCGTGGCAAGGGCCAGGGGCCTGGATTCTCTCGACAGGACCCTCTCCACCACTTCGAATGCCGAGGGAGAGCTGCTCTCTTTGGGATCTGAAAGCAGACCTTCCCTCGGATCCGATGGACGGATTGGAGCCGGCGCCGAAGCGATTGGATCCGACGGACCAGTATGTTCCGACCCGGACGGAGCCGAAGGCATACCGATACCGCCAGATCCGAAGCTCAGCCCTCGGCTCCGAGAGCTTGGATCCGAAGAAAATGGACCTGACAGACTCGAGGGAAGTGTCGGCGCCGAAGTACCCGAGACTATCAGCGCCGACACACCCCCAGCTCCAAGGCTGCCCGGCCCCGAAGACTCCGAGCCTGGGAAGCGGGACGGAGAAGGAACTATCGGGGCAAAAAAAGGGGTCGAGCTCCCCCCCCGGGGGGGGGGGGGAGGCAGGTGCACTCCCATCTGCATTTGGGCCTGGAGGAATCTTCTCATCATCCGGTCCAAATCTGCATCCGTGAGACTTCGAGTAGATCTCGATGAGGCCACCGAGGCGGGACGGGAGTGTCGCCTTGATGACCTCGAAGTAGATTGGATCTCCTCCTCCTCAGGACCCGGTGAAAAGCACGGGGACCGGATCCGAGACGGAGGAGACCCAGAAGTCCTGGAGGGAGAAGACCGCTTAGCCGGGGGGGCTGAAGCGGAGGCCTCGGCCCGCCACTTGTGGTGCTTCTCCCTCCTTTTCTCTTTCCTGGCCTCCCTCTCCTCCGGGCCTAAGGCGGGAGGTTGAGTCCCGGCCGGGGGGAGGGAAGCAGGAGTGGCAGCCGCCGCAGCGGGAGCCATAGGAGGACCGGAGGTAGAAGCCGAATCCGGGGTCAGAAGACCCTCCAGAATCAGCTTGGACCTCCGGTCCTTGAGTGCCCTGGGGTTGAACGCCACACAGATGGAACAACCAGAAGACAGATGTTCAACCCCAAGGCACAACACAAACCGAGTGTGGCCATCCGCCAGGGACAGCTTATGGCCACACTTGGTGCACTTAGAGAAGATCAATTTTGGGGCCTCAGCCATTTAAACTAAGAGAGAACACACACATTAGGCCCCAAACACACACACACACAACCCTAATGGAACCATGAAGGAAGGGGGAGGTAAATGACCAAAAAAGTATAAGTTAAACTAGAGAGGGGTTTTACAAAAAGGGACCTGAAAACACACACACACAAAAAACAGAAGAAAGGAGAGAAAAAAAGGTAATTATTTTCTCACAAAAGTCTCGAAGGCTTGGAGCTGTAGATTAAGCTGCTGTTGGATAACCGCGGAAAACTAGATCTGAGGTCAGTCAGGGTTGGCAGGGGATTATGGGTAGGGGGAGGAGCTTGGAG
Source organism: Protopterus annectens (assembly GCF_019279795.1). NCBI lineage: Eukaryota > Metazoa > Chordata > Ceratodontiformes > Protopteridae > Protopterus > Protopterus annectens. The sequence goes on from NC_056726.1 coordinate 1,395,882,409, forward strand.
CTCGGATCTAAAGCTGTTGAAAACTGCCGGCTCGGATCCGAGGTCAGATCCGAATCCCATAGGTTGCTGCACAAATGAAGTTAACTACTTCAGATCATCAATTATCCAAACACAGCCTGCCAAAGTTTTCAGGTAGGAAAAATCATAAAGTCCAAATATGAAAACATTATATGTATTCATTTGTGTGTCTTTTTTGAGCTTTTAGCCCACTCGTGTGTGAAAAATATTCTTTACTGTCCACTGGAATTACTGAATGGTTGAAAAGTATATTCCCTATGCGCAGAAAAAACAAGATCAGCTAGTATGTGTGGATTTATACTGGTTCAATTAGATGTTTGATTATCCGAACAGTTTGATTATCCGAACTACCCTAGGTCCCAATTAATTTGAATAATCGATTCTCTACTGTACCATCAATCTGGAAAAAATCCTGTATCACCCCACTCCATAAGGGGGAAGCTCAACAGAAGGCTCTAATTTCCAACCTTTTGCTATCCTGTCTCCTCTCTCAAAAATCATTGAAAAATCTGTCCATCAGCTAGTTCATCACCACCTCCTTACAGAGCAGTTCCTAAACTGTAGTCAACATGGATTCTGCCCAGACCATTGTATAAAAACTGCACTTTCTGTAAAATAAGTATACAAAGGCACCCCACCCCCAGCAAGTAGTAAGGAAATCTCCATAGCGGTTTGGAATTTTATGAATCATTTGGAATCTTGTACCTTTGTCTACCTTCTTGGATTTTATTTTACATATCTTGGATTTTACAGAACTCTATGTGAAGTGTTTTGACAACTTTGGAACTCATTAAATGTACTTTTAAGCTGCTCGTGTTTCAGGACACGTTTTTTTGATATCAAGGGGGACATACCCAGTACTGTATTGGGGGGGGGTGGCAGTTAGGGGAAGCCATCATACCGGCAGCCATGATGATTGCTTGTGCTCCCACTGGCAGCAAAGCAACTGAGGGTATTTCTATAGAACTAATACCACCTTTAGGCAGACAAACACACTATCTGCATCATCGTGGGGACCCACTACGCTGTCATCCATGTAAGGCATGTTTCTACACAACCTCTAATGAAGATTGGCTTGATGAGCCAAAGCCTGACCCTGGATGTGCATCACATTGCCCTCCCCCCTCCTCCAAGGGAAGCAATCTATATTCATCCTGCACTGCCTCACATCCAGAGTCTCGGGTTCAATCCTACCACTGTCTAGATAGCATTCTTTCTTTCCATATCTACACTGGTTTTCTCCAGGTACTCCAGTTTCCTCCTCAAAACAGTCTGGTTGGTTTGCTGCACTAAACTACATATGAATATACTGGGTAACTATATGGAATGGCAGAACTGCTACAGCAAATCCCAAAACACAGAAACTGAATGGCTGAAAAACAGATTTATATATACTAACTCCAAGATGGCCATTTCCCAAAATATTCCCTTTTCTCTGAGGTATGATGATCTCGGAGTTGGTATATATAACTTCAGGGGTTGTGGGGGGTTTGCTCCAACCCCCTTGCAAAAAAATAAGAGGTTTAAAGGAGAAGAGCGATCTTCACCATACGCTCTTTTCCTGGGTTTTCATTTTTTTTTCAACTTGTTAGCACTCCAGATTTCGAGTGCTGACATTTCAATAGGGAGCCATATATTGCATTCACTGTTGTCACTGTGGCCATAACAGGGTTCACAGACCACCACATTTACAATGTCTTTTTTATATTTTACTGACTACTTTTGAGAAATTCACACAAACAAGATAACCTAATAGAGGGAATGGAGAAAGAACAATTTAGAAAAAGGATAAAGGAAAAGAACAAAACAATATGAAAGACTAATAATTAACATTCCTTGACTATAAGGCTGTACAGTACCTTATATAAAAGGACTAAGAGTCTCTACCCCTCAAGAGACTCAATTTGTGATTCGCCAGCCATCACACCTCCAAGTTTATGCCTTTCTCTCTGGTCCCAAACATTACACTGTCTTCAAGCCAGAGCAATTTGGTCCACTATGAACCCTTATTTTGACTCCCCCAAAAACTGATATATTGCACTAATTCACCCACCAGACCACAGATGTGAGATGGAAAGATTGCCTAAACACCTTCCTGTAATTTTCTTTTTTTACAATTAATACCATGAATGCAAAGTAACCTAAAGAATTAACTTGTGTTTTTTGCCTCTGTCTTCATGTTTTAAATTAACAGCACATTCTCTCCAACCCACTACATTAAATGGCATACTGTAGTATTCCATAAAAGCAAAGAAATTTCCCTCAATACTGAAATTTCCTCTCCTTACAGAGATTGTATCCTGCTCATTCTTCCCTTAACCAAAATATGACAGCTTCAGTACTGACACAAATGACATTTAAATGGGCATATCTTCATATGCTTTAACACAAATTACACACGACTTTTCTACATGAGTCTAGTCCCCCAACTATGATTCAACCACAAAATCCTCGGTACTTACGTATTATCGCAACCACATTCTGAACAGAAGCGGCTCATTTCCAAGCCCTTCTCCATCAGGAATGTGTCATATATAGGTCACCAAGTTTTTGAAAATAAGTTGACAATTAAAAGTTGAGAAATTACTTTCTTCAGAAAAGTGAAGTAATCAGTGCCTGTCATATGTTTCAAGTGCCCGCACTTTTGCATTTACTGTAGTTATTGCTATTTAGAGAATACATGCTGAAACAAAACACGCTGTTATGCTCATTTTGTAAGTGAACTACTATCATCTTTACAAATTGTCCTTTTATTTTAACTGCACATATACACCTGAAACTCCTTGAGCCAAACCACCCCAAAGTGAGAAATTACTTGATCTTCTCAGACAAGTAAACTACGGCCCACCTGTCATACAGATCAAGTCTCCGGGATTTTGCATATAAGCATTGGTCTTCAGAGAATGCCTGCTGAAACAAAATACGTTGTTCTGTTCACCTTGTAAGTGAACTAGTTTAATATTTCCACATCATCTAAGTGCACCTATATAAGTGAAACTCCTTGAGCCAAGCGATCCCATTTCAGGGACTGCCCCTCGGCTTTTCTCTTTTTCTTTTTGGAGATGGATGAATGCGTTCAGCATACACCATTGGGCCATGGGTCCACACATGGAAATGCCCCCGGACATCCCTTGAAGAAACATTTTAATGAAATACATTTTCACTGCTGTCCTTGTAACATCTGTATTGAAATGTTTTCTAAAATACATTTGAATGTATTTGGCCCAGAAAATGTATTGTTCAAGATGAAACTGGCCTGTGAACACATACTTGAAATGTGGTTATGATAATACGCAAGTACCAAATCCTCCAATAACTTTAGTACTCTTGTATATCAAATAAACAGCCATTTGAATCTGACAATCTTGGTTGTATTGATCTATGCTTGCAACTCCCAAGTCCCCTTTATCTCTTGTCAACTTTAATCTCTCTGCTGACAAGCCCCCTCCCCACAATAAAAGCATATTCCACTTGTTGACTGTATTAATAAATTCATAAAAAAGGGTGTGGAAATAATACAATATATGAGGGAGACTGAAGACAGTGCAACCACTAACTTAAACTTACCTTCAGTGACTATATGCACTAAGTTTAGCACACAACCCCCAAATATTCTACTACATTGACATCCCAGTTAAAAGTTAAAGCTTCCTCTACAGCAGTAACAAGAGCATACTTACCCTGCAGCATTATCAGTGCTGTGGTATGGCGGTAGTGTTGTTACCTCACAGCAAGAGGTTCTCCCGTTCGATTCTCGGCTTGGCTTGGGAGCGCCTTCTGTGTGGAGTCTGCATGTCCTCCCCGCGGATGGGTAGCGTTCGAAAGACATGCGTGCGTAAATGGGCATGCCTTCGTTGAAAGTTGGGCGTCGAGCTGGCACCTCGGCGTTTTGTAAAAATCTACTGCCAATCATTAGCGGACCGGAGTTCCGCTGTGGTGACCCCTTACCGGGAAAAGCCGAAAGACAAACATTAACGTACTCTACAACAGTGGTAGAGAGACTAAAGAATTTCATAGCTATACCAGTACACCGTATGCAAACAGTGAAAAGTGACAGGCATGTCCCACTGATCTGTAACCCTTTAAATTACATTTTTACTCTGAATAAGCACAGCTGGAGTTCCAGATAAACAGCAAACAAATGCAAAAGGGGAGTCTCTAGTTAGTATAAAACCAGTCTGCACAATGCCCTAAATATCTTAACTACCATTTTAGTTCCTTGGTACAAGGCTGACAACGTTTCCATCAGCAACAAAAAGAGTCTTATTTTTACTAAAGCAGTAAAAAGGACCATGCCACTCTATTAACTACATTCTCAAGATCTAAGTTAATTATTAAACATGGGTTTTACTGGTGTCCAACATGATGCAGTAACGTTGTGTCTTTTAAATAATATTAGAGTCTACCAATCTAGTATACATCTATAAGAGATGCTCCCAACCAAACCCATCACTAGCCCTATCCGTTTCCTGGAGTCTGGTAAATAAGATGGCTGCAAAATTCTTGTAATCGGAATTCAGTTACCAGGACTGACCTACATGGAAAACAGTCTGTTTCACTCACTCCAAAAAGGAACAGAACAAACTCTTGTGCAACCCTGATGGGACACATCCAGGCCAGTAGACTTTTTCTTTGCTTTACTTTGCAACACTTGCTTAACATTATCTAATATAAATGGAGCTTTTAAAACTTAAGTCTTTTCTTGGGGCAACACTGGTAAACAAACCCTCTCAGGAAGCTCACTTATTAACTCCTGTGTTGAGTTATGTAACATTCCATATGTCACCATGAAATAATCTGTAAATACCTGCAAAATGTTGCCTTCCTTAACTATACAATCACCTGGTCAAAGAAGTTTAGTATGAGAGACAGTAGGCCTAATGACTTAACTACCGAGCTAATCACCACAAAGATCTCCTTCATATTATGTTTATCTTAACTGCTGGAGGATCAGTCACACACTGATATAATACATTCCCAACTGGGTTTGCGTAGCCCACTTAATCAGAGGGACAAGTTTAAAGTTTAGAGCCTCAACAGTTACTAAAAGGTATTCCTTCACATAAACCTCTTGCTCATGTACCACTGCACTAACCCTGTCTGCTCATGTTATTTAAATCGTGCCCTACAGCACTGGTCAGATAACAATGGCTTATTTGCCCAGATAGATTCCTTCTTTGACTTGCATAACTGTAATCTTCAGCAGAAAGCTAAGCAGGCCCCAAACTGTTATCTTAGAAAAACACCTAAGTCCTTCCTTCTTACTGCCTCGCCATGATCTGACAGAAGTATATGAAACTTGCTCAGCTCCATTGCCCTCCCTACAACTTGCTCTGTAATCATTCTTGTGTCTGTCCACAAATATGAATTATCAGGATGGCAGCAGTGAGTGTAACATGAAGGACTGCGTAGAAGTTAGTCATGAAGTCCACTTAGACTAGCTGTTTTAGAATTCTCCTGGCCATCTCTAGGTCTGGGGCATTATGCCTACGGACTCCCAAAATGGAAGAGTCACCCTGAGTAAGAATGTATTTCAGTTAGTACTGAGAATTAGGCTACTTCTAACTTCCCTGTTTAATAAAGACAGTGTCCTTGGTTTCCTTACTAAATCCTTGGAGTAAATGCAGTGGAAAGACCCTACAGTTCAGGCCCTGATATCTACTTCTTCTCCACATCATACCTCACCAATTATTATGATTATCTTTTTTTTGCACCCTGTAATGTCCACATAAAATTATATGAAGACCTGAACAACTACTGCTCTTTGGCTCTTGAATGGGTGAGAAGAGACAATGACCAGTCTATTCACATATCTCTCCAGTTTCCTGTTTTCATTTTTCCATAAATGTGCTTTCTACAGGAACACAGCAGTTGGCCTCTGCTACCTTATATAATGTACACTTCACCCTATTTACAAAGGATTATGCATACCTTTAATATTAAATACTAAAAACCTCACCATGGGAAAGTAGGTGATTCATAGACAAGTACTAGGTTAGCTGTCCTTGCAGGCCATATTAAGCCTAGCCAATTTCCCTTTTGGTGCTCGAATTAACCTATCCCGTCTGGTTACAGATTGGCCTTTCCCATTTCATAGTCAATAATTATATATTATCCTTACTGAGAATAACTGAGATCATATCTCAGATAATTTGAAGAGACCCATGCAAGGGATAAAGCATTTAGGAGCTGTCTGTCCATCAGTAGTACAGGGGGCAATACTGGGGTAAATTTTCTGTTTCCCATACATAAATCCAAGTTCTGCATGAATATGGACAGAGATGAGCTTTGTTTTACATGGATGGGGGGGGGGACTGTTCCAGAGTAGTGGTATCCTCTGCAATATATACCTGTCCCTCCAAACCATTCAGCTGATGTTGCAGAAGAAGATTAGATCCATAGACTGAGTATTTCTGATGCCATCTGACTTGCTGATGTACACTAACTCCATCAGTACTGGGTTGCAGAGTACCTTGTATGTCAGACACAGGCATCTCTAAGCAGTCTACAGGACAGCAAGTGTAGTGAGATGGCTTTGAGTTAGTCCATGTAGAACATATTGTTCAGGCCTCTTATCCTTTTAGTAAGGTATCTCAGTGGGAACTGCAGTTGCTGCATATGTCTGGACAGAAACATGCCAAAGAGGGCATTATACTCAATGATTGGCCTAATATGGGCTGAGTAAATGGGGACAATAGCATTCCTAGATCTAGGCACGCTCCTTTTGTTTATAAGCTGTGCAGTATAGACTGACTTTCTTAACGGACATATGTTGGACAAAAATTGCATTTCTCTCCACATGTTACCAAATCTTGAGCAATGGGTCAACTATTTGGGATGTACTGTCAATATGGTAGTTCCCTGGGGTAGATAACTTACCACAGGATACACAAATGCATTTTTCAGCATTTGATTTCAGACCATGATTTTGACACCAGTTGTTTATTTGGGACAAACCTTTCTGCAGGATGGCTAAGTCATTTGGGGGTTCAATGTATGCTCCTAGCTTGCAGTCATCTGTAAACTTTGTCAGCCAGAGTCCTTTGGTATTGGCTTTAACTTCAGAAAAGTAGATGCCAAACAGGAGAGGTTCCAGCACAGAACTCTGGGGGACTCCACTGGTGACTAGTCTCTTTGAGAAGGTAACTTCCTCTGTTTTGATTTCCTGTGTCGTATCTGTGAGCCAGTTGGCAATTCGTCCTCACCCTAGCCCCACTCCAAACTGAGATCATAGGAAGACCTCCTATATGATCATGACAACTGCTTCCATGCAACTTATTTTAACATTAGTCTGTGCATCCATTCGACTCACCTTAAGTATGATTAACAATCCACAGTTACCCATCTACCTGCCTCTTACTGATAGCAGTATCTGGATCCCTATGGAGGGAATTAAATTCCCCTAAAGTTAGCCCAAATAGGTCAGTGACCAGGCTGGCCACATTTATGGCTACTAGTGCTACAGATAGGTTTAGTCAGATGATGAGAGTAACAGGCTGCAATCAAAGTCAACAGATGCACATCTGTGCCACTAGAAGAGTGCAAATGCAAATAGCCTCAATGCTCAAAACACTAGAATTTATGCCTCACTCTTATACTTCTACTCCCCTTGAAACAGTTTAACAGAAACCTGGGGGGACCTCTTGGATGACTTTTTTTCTAGCAGCTTTTGAATTTGAATAGCTGCCTGAATCCTCTAACTGGGTGGAACATTGGGGATTATCTTGGAATTGAGGGGAAGGAGGGCAAAAAGAATTACATATTCTCTGGATATGATCCGCTGCACTCAAGCATCTTTTTTTACATTTAGCCCAGGTTTGCCACAGAAAGTGTCCTTGGACCCTTGATGTTGCGGGCCTCCTCTGTCGTGAAGGCAGCGTTTACCATTTTAACTTTACCATCTGCTTCTGGGGGAATGTTCTCCACGTGTGTCCTGGAAAGATCCTTGCGATTTCATGAACCACATCTTTCCCCCACCTCGATGATTTCTCAAAAAGGATCTATGAGGGGTGGAAAAATGCACATCCATGGCAGAAAGGGTCTTTCCATCCTTCTCACACCTGGATAATGTGTCTTTTACTTTGGGACCAAAAAGAGATGTGCCCTTGAAGGAAGCATTGATGAACGTAGACTTAAAAGGCTCCATGAAGTCACACAAGTGCATCCAGGCATGTCTCCTAATGGCTACACCTGAACTCAGTGCCCCTGAGGTTCATTCTGCCACATTGGAAATAAGCCTCATGGACGGGTTTCATTTTGATTGTAGGGTCACCAGCAACTAAGTGATGGAATCCTTCACCTCCTCAAACACGGTTCCTGTGAGTGTATCTGAGAGTTCCTTAATCACATCCCTCTGTAGTCTAGTGAAATGTGCCAAATAGCTTAGAGACCTCAAGGCAAAGGCCCTTGAAGCGCAGACATGCTTCCCAAACCTGTCCAACACCTGCAACTCCTTGTCGGGGGGATGAACAGAGGAAATTTTGTCAGCTAGTTCCTTCCTGGTGGCCACTGCTACGACCATGGCATCAACAGGGGTGCCCTTGGAGCAGAACTACTTGTCTTCTGCAGGGGTCATAATCTTATCAGGCTTCCTAGGAATGGGCTCACTGGTATCAGGTTCCTTCCATGCCCACCACGAGACCAATTTGAGGAGCTCGTCGGCAGAAGGAATCACCCAAGAAGTAGATGGGCCAGTATCAAATGCCTCCAGGAGCACAGATTCCTCTGACAATGGGTTGCTGGGCTTTCAGCCACCTCTCTGTTTCAGGATGTTGAGGATGTTTCCAAACAGGACATCCACAGGAGGTGACTGTAGGGACCCTTCATCCTCCTTAAAATCTGTGTCCTCAGTGACAGATTCAGGGGAATCCAAATGCTTCCTCTTGCATGTCCTCTTTCGAGGGACCTCCTCATTGGGATAACCTGGGGAGGTATTGGAAGAGGTGGAAATACCCAAACTGGTGTGCTGTGGTTTTGGTACTGGCTGTCCTTGTGGGAAAATTAGTTGAGATTCTTGATGCAGAGGTGGAAGTGATGTAGATGCAGGACCTTAGAGGATAGGACCCATCTGGGTCATGGTCGTTGACATGCTCTCTCTCCAAAGTCCTAAAGGCTGACCTTTCCTGACAGGGATTGGAACCCAGATCTGAGAGGCGGACTTTGTGATTCTTAGTCCTTCCCTGCTATGAGGAAAGTCCCTTTTTGGCAAAAGTCAGAGCTGAACTAACCTTTGCCGAAGCTCTGAGGTGTAGAGACAGCTCTGAAGCTCTCGGAGTTGACTGAAACATCTCGGATCTTGCACAGCAGAATCAGCTCTGAGAGCTCTCTGGATCCGATTGCACGGAAGATTTCAGAGCAAACTTCGGATTCAAGGATACAATGATCCTTGGATCCAAAGAAGACGGGCTGCACAACTTGGATCAAAGGGATCCAAGACCACACAGGAAGTCAGAGGAGGAAGAGTTAGAGGTGATGTCATGGATGTATGGGATTCCTGACATGAAGGACTAGGAGCCAAAGCAAAAACTGTTTGGCTCTGTGCTGAGAGGATCTGTCTCACTACCCTCTCCACATCTTCCACAATGAGGCTTCTAGAAGAGCGAGAAGATTGTTTGGAAGGAGAATCTGGTCTATAAAGGAAGGGAGAAGGTACTTTTGATGGGAATGGGTCCAGAGATGGTGAGTACTTTGCCCTAGGAGCCACATCCTGCAGTCTTGTCGGATCTGAAATCCTCGGATCCAAAGAATCCTTAATTCTAAGACTTTGGATCTGAAGAAACAATACGATACAATGAAAGATTTTTCTTTTTTCTCTGATCTGAGGAGGTCAGAATTTTCTTTTTCTTAGATGGATCAGAGAAAACTGTATGATATGAAGAAGGCAGAAGAAGAGCTCAGAGAGAAGAGTGGTAACATTTTAGAGGTTTCTCCAGCTATGGCATCGCCAAGGGAAGATGGTAAAAGCCCCTTCAAAATCAATTTGGTTTTGCGTTCAACCAACGGTTAGGGATTTAACGCATGACAGATTGTGCAGCACTCTTGAAGGTGGAGGGGGCAAAGGCAATAAACACAAAGAGTGTGCGAGTCAGAGAGGAGAATCTTCTGACAGCACTTCCCATACTTTTTAAAACCTGCAGGGGCTTTTCCATTTTCAGCCATGCTTACTAGAAAAGGAAACAAATGGCAACAACAAACTACCACACATAATATCTACAACCACAACAACAAACACCACCACCAAGATATATATATATATATATATATATATATATATATATATATATATATATATATATATATATATATATATATACACACACACACACACACACACACACACACACACACACACACACACACACACACACACACATATGTGTGTGCATGTGTGTGTGTAAACAGAATTTTTTTTAACAGGAAGAGAAAAAAAGAAAGGACTACCTACAAAGGTAGTAAAGAACTATGATAAAACATAGAAGGGTGAAGGGAGAAAGAGGTACTAACAATAGTATCAAGAGTACACTAGTACGAGAAAAAGGGAGATTAAAGAGGAATATCACTTTAATAAAGAAAAACTACTTAACTAGCCCAAATAACTTGAGAGACCAATCATGACTTTCATCGACCGGCAGCAAACGAGATCTGAAGTAGTGGGGAATGGTGTATTATAGGTAAGGGAGAAGCTCGAGAGGTTCAAGTTGCCACGAGCTTTCACAGCGGTCGAGTCGGATCTGATGTTTCAGATCCGAATCCATCAGTTGAGAACAGAATGAAAAATGACAACATCAGATAACTTAAACAGCTTATATAACTGACCCTTTAGTACTTAATGACAATAACAATGAAAGAGGAGAGGAAGGGACTTTGGTAGTGAAATTACTATAAGGGGTGGAAAACAGAGATATTTGCTTTTAAAAAACATGTCAACCTCAAGGTGAGAAATTCTGTAGAATTGTAACAAGCAAGAGATTAATTCAGACACTAAACCATGTAGCCTACAGATCTACAGCAAACAGTTAGCTAAAAAAATAAATACTGCAATTACAACTGTAATTCTCATGCAGTTTCTCTTTAAAGAACTACAGAAGCACAGGTCCAACAGAGACACCCTTTTTACCACCATCTCTATGCCAAGTAAGATATTCAAGTCTCCTCATTTCTCTTAATCACATCCAGTGACAAAATCTTTCAGACTATTAGACAAAAAACACCTGAGTGCACCACATAGAATGTTATGCCTGTTTTTCTGAAATGCTTAATATAGGCTGCATATTTTCCTCACTGAGGTGAAAGAGGAAGCATAACTCTGTCAACAAAGTTCTTCCATCATCAAATCTCCAAATTTTTCCTGCCAGCAAAAGTTGTTAAAATAATTATTTTTAATGTAACATTTTATAAAGTGAACTAGCATTGTCTTAGGCCTTACTTTCAGCTAACTAACATCTTGGTATCACTCTCAGGTAATAATTAACATATGGGACAGAGACTGTTCATGGTTTTGGCCTTTCAGCCCCTTAGTCATGAGATGAGACCAACAAGTCTTTTACCATGCCTGATACTCTTGTTCCTCCAAGAGATACTCTAGTAATATTGTATTGTTATGCACATTAACTCTTTTTAAGACTGTCATTTTACCTGTCTATCAAATAACTTGCTTTGTAAGATACAGACCAGTCCATTTAATTTTTGGAGTTTTTTTCATAATTTTCTTTGTTGATATCAGCTCTCTCTTTAAAGCCCTGATCTCCTCCAAAACATCACCATTACTGAATGTTTGCACCTCTTACTAGGCCAGAGAGGGGATTTCGGGTGTTGATAACATTTCAAGTAATACTAGTACACTTACAGCCAGACTTAAAATAACAGACTGTAAACAGATGATGGCTTTAGAGAGATCTTCTTTCTGCTCTTTAATTGTTTGTCCTCCTTTAGATTCTGGGTTAATAAAACAAATTCATACAATTCTCCAAAATTATTTACTTCAAAACTGTTGCCCATATGGTAGTGTTCTACATAGACAGTTTGCAGAGAACAAGAGACAGTGCTACATGTACTGTTTATGTGGATCGGCTATAAATACACTTGAGGTGCAATAATAAAAAAACACTATGGCCAGTGCACATCACATTATCTGTTTATGGTATCTGCCACAGTACCATCTCATTAAAAGGACCTATGGCTAAACTGTACAGTCCTGGCATTAGCTTATGAGCACGTCTACCCAGAATTTCCTTAGTGGTGTATGATCTACCAGTAATGGTATCAGATGATACAATGCTGCATTTAGTAACAGTCAACATGCTCAAGTACACATCAGTAACATTCTGCAGCTAGTAACTATATGAGAGGCAATGAGTCCCATCCATCCTACACTGCAAGGTCTGAAGGGGAACAGTGTATTCCTATCAGAGCATACTGATGCCTGTTTGGTGCTGACAGCAATAGCAACCCATCTTGTTTCCAAGATGTCGTTGTTGCATTAATAGTGCACTATTCATGTAATTATGAATTATGTGCACATAGTATGCAAGTTTCCTGCCCTATATGCATGTGCAATGAGTACGGCAGGCCTCTGAGGTGTACAGCTTCGTATGTGTTTATGAATAGCAAGTAGACTTATTCCAGGAACTTCATGCGCCCTCGCAGTACTTGTTGTGCACCATTTCAATTAATTCTACCCTACAATATCTGCAGTTGTGTGAAGCATTATATAACTGATCTAACATTATTTTAACAGACAAGTAATATTACTATAGTAATGTAAAATAAACAGCAGGTCAGGTAAATGTAAATCGCTATACAAGTAGTGCAAAGATCCTATGGGCCCTGCTAACAAATAGCAATGAATATGTTACTGATCTATAAACTAAAGGAAGAATTTTACACATGCCAAACAAGTCCGGACACCATACTAATACACGTCATGAGACTTATGCCCTCAGTTGTTCTACCTGATTCACAAGAAGATGCACTCAAAGGCACAGAGCAGCACTGATGGATATTATTCTCCTATTTTTCTTCCAGATGGCAGTTGCCAAAAAGAGTAACTGAGAGTTGGCATGGAGTTTAAGGTTCTGAGCTTTAATTCCTGTGGTACAGGGTTTGATTCCCTCAGCCCTCGTATGCCTCCTATGTGGCTTTGGGCAAGTCACTTAACCAGATGTTGCTCCTGGGTCACCCCTGAAGAGAGACTGTATGTCCAGTAGATCTTAAGACACCTTTGATCATTATAAGTAAAAAACTAAGAGCTCTCATAAAATCATCCAAGGCAAATTTTGAGAGAAAAATCGCCAAGGACTCTAAAGACAATCATAAGGCCTTCTTTAGCTATGTTAGAAACCTAGGAGGAAACTCCCAGATATGCTCAGAATTAGTTCAAAATGATGTGAAAATTACTGAACCTACACACATTGCCAATATACTGGCTGACAGGTTCAGTGCAAACTTCTCCCCCCCAAAAGGAGAGATATCTATTCCAGAGGATTGTAGCCCCCCAAACATCTCCAACGCCCAGGTGAGAACTGCCCTCACTAAGGCAAACAACACAGCATCCATAGGACCGGATGGTGTCCCCGGCTGTGTGCTTCACGAACTCAACGAGGAATTAAACCCACAGTTAGGACAGCTGTTTAATCTTAGCCTCACCTCAGGATACGTACCCAAGGAGTGGCGCACGGCGACTGTGGTCCCACTTCATAAGGGCGGTGCCTCCACAGACCCTGGAAATTACCGCCCCATTAGCTTGACAAGCCTTATCTGCAAAGCCATGGAGAGGATCATAATGGAACTCATAAATAAAGACATAGGGAACTTGCAGACTTTGGATCCAACCCAGTTTGGCTTTGTCAAAGGCAGATCCTGCCTCTTAAACTTGGTTGACTTTTTCGAGACAGTCACCAAGGCCATTGATGAGGGAAAGGCAGTCCATACAGCCTACCTCGACCTGGCAAAGGGCTTCGACACACTACCCCACTCAGGTATCATCGAAAAACTCATCAGCTTGAATGTAAACCCATACATCACAAGATGGGTTGCAAACTGGCTAAGTGACAGAACCCACAGGGTCAGAGTTGCTGGAGCCATGTCAGACTCAAAGCCTGTCACAAGTGGTGTCCCACAGGGCTCAGTGCTGGGTCCACTCTTGTTCGGCATCTACTTTTCTGAAGTACAAGCAAACACAGGAGGGTTATGGCTGACAAAGTTTGCAGATGACTGCAAACTGGGTGCCATAGTCGAAAACACATCTGACACAGATATCCCCCAGAAGGGCCTCACAGAAACGGATAACTGGTGCCAGAGCCATGGCCTGAAGTTAAACGCCAAAAAATGCATAGTCATACCCTTCGGGAAAAACAAGGTTACCCTAGCTACCATATAGGTGGCAATCCACTGAGCACAGAAAAAGTCATCAGGGATCTGGGGACCCAGGTTGACAGTAGCCTTTCGTTTGACACTCATGTTGCTAAAGTAGTTAGGAAAACCTTCTATATCGCCCACCTGATCATGAAGGGATTCACATCTAGATCAAGGGAGGTCATCGTCCCCTGTACTCATCACTCATTAGACCTATGATTGAGTACAATGCCCCGTTCGAATGTATCTGACCAGACACCTGCTGCAGCTTGAAAGGCCCCAAAAGTTCCTCACCAAAAGGATAAAGGGTCTCAAAATATGTCTTATGCTGCTCGACTGAAAGAACTCCAGCTCTATTCAGTCTCATACCGCTTGCTCAGAGGTGACCTGTGCCTGACATATAAGGCCATGTCAAACCCAGATTTGATGAATATGCTTCACCTCAAAAATCTAGATCCTCAGAACCACAAGGGTGGGAGACTTAAACCTTGACACGGTTATAAATAGAACATGCTGGAGGGACAGATTCATCACCCAGAGACTCCCTATGCTGTGGAACAAAATCCCGGTACATGTGAGGCAGAGCACCTCTCTGGCCTTGTTCAAGAGGAATCTTGACCAATGGATGGGAGATTGCAGATATACCCCAGGGATTACTTCAGTGTCACTGCTTGACAGAGGCACAGCAAAATGATAGGCATAGTTTTTATTCAAACTAAAGGGGTGGTGAAAGCCACATAACTATGGGCTAGGCTTATAAATGCCCTTGGGCAGATAGCCTAGTATGAACCTATGAACCTATGAACCTACCTGGCTAAAAATAGGATTATTATTATAGGATTATTAATATTACCATTACTGCTAAACTTTGCTGTGGGGGAAAGGTTAGTTTGCTTTTTATTTGTTGTATTTTGTATTACTTTATTGCCTTTTTCTATTTTGAATACTGTGATTTGTTTTCTTTATCTTGTGTTTTACTTGTATTCTGCTTTTAACTGCATATTAAAACTTGAAAAGAGACCACAGCTCTGTCTTTTGCGAGTTAGGCAGAAATCAGAACAGATCAATTAAGAATTCACACATAAGATAGAACAGGTCAGTTAAAGTTAATCAACTGTGAACTGAGGGGGTGGAGCTAAAAACTAAACCTTCTATTTAAGGGGTAAAATAAAACATTTCAGAGCTTTACTAGAAGGGCTCACCCAGACTCTGCTACAATTTGCTGTGAGGGAAATGTTAGTTTGCTTTTCATTTGTTTTATTTTGTATTACTTTATTGCCTTTTTCTGTTATGAATACTGTGATTTGTTTTCTTTACCTTGTGTCTTACTTGTATTCTGATTTTAACTGCATATTAAAACTTGAAAAGAGACAACAGCTCTGTCTCTTGTGAGTCAGGCAGAAGTCAGAACAGATCAATTAAGAACTCAGACACAAGATAGAACAGGTCAGTTAAGGTGAACTGAGGGGGTGGAGCTAGGAACTAAACCTTCTATTTAAGGGGTAAAATAAAACATTTCAGAGCTTTACTAGAAAGGCTCAACCAGACTCTGCTACACATTGCTGTGAGGGAAAGGTTAGTTTACTTTTTATTTGTTGTATTTTGTATTACTTTATTGTCTTTTTCTATTTTGAATACCGTGATTTGTTTTCTTTACCTTGTGTTTTACTTGTATTCTGCTTTTATCTGCATATTAAAAATTGAAAAGAGACCACAGCTCTTTCTTTTGTGAGTCAGGCAGAAATTTTTTCCCACCCTCCCACCCGTTTACTGTTGTGTTCTTAAACACCACTGTCTTTCTAGTTTCCTACCCTTATGTCAATTTGACCATATATATCATTTCCTCTCTGCTTTTACTGGCTTGTGTGAGTAAACGCAAAATTATCATTTTGTGAAATCACTCCCCTTCAACTATTTACATTTATTGGCCATCCTACTGTATTCCATAGTACCAGAATACAAAAGTGACCATCCCCTTTCAATCTACCTTGCTGTTTTAAAAATAGTGACTCTCCACTAAAACATAACTTTTTAGACAAGGAAAACTTAAGTTACCTACTTCCACATCTAACTCCTCTAGTGCACACTGCAGTGTTTAGGATAAACCATTTTTTTTCAACTTACCTTTAAGCATCCCTGTGACTAGCACTTGCTCTAAAACCTGCTAGAAAGCACTAGGAAGCCTTAAACTGATACAAGCACTTAACTATCCTTGTTAATAAGGAGAAATTAGTAGTAGGCACTAAACAGCCTATAATTGCAAAGTACCTTGCTAAGGTAAGGGAAAACAGCTCTTGTACTTTACAAAAAAAAAAACACCAAACCAGGCATGTCCAAGAGTCAGCTTCCAGTGATTTCTCCTGTCTACCGGGTGAACCTGGGCATACAGGGGCAATACAGCAATTGCCTCATGTACACAGACAACCCTCTCCTCCTACCACCCAACACTACAACCTGCGAGAGTTGCACTTACATAGCCAAACTGGAAGCAAACCTCTCTCTACCCAAGACCATGCTAGACAGTCAAGAGGAGAAGGTTAACACCCGCACTACACTTCAAACAACACAAAGCCCTTCTAAACCCACACAACCAACACCCTCACATAGCAACACTAAACCCTTATATACGGAGTCCCTTAACAGTAACCTGCCCAAGCAACAAGGACCTCTGAATCTGAAATGCAAACAAACACCAATCACAACCAAAGTGTCACATAGCTCACAACACCAGTGTGCCACCAAACAACAGCCCTTAAGACAAGACATCGTACTCAACACGTTAGTCATATGTGACTCTATAGTAAGGCACACTGATGTCCCACTCATCAGGCTGAACAAGGAGAAAATTACAGTCAGCTGCCTGTCGGATGTCAGGATCCGCCACATAACGCATGCACTCAAGTCACTCCACAACAAGTACAAATATGACTCTGTCATTGTCCATGTTGGAGTGAATAACTTGAGACATACCTCCCTGGACTAAATGAAAAGAGACATGGAAGAGCTCTCAGATCATGTGGCCCAGGCAGGTATGACTCTAGCCCTGAATAGCATCCTGCCTTCGCCCAGAATTATACCACAGTATAAGGACAAAATGATTGACTTCAACAATTGGCTAAGCTTCTGGTGTCATTCAAAGGGGATCCAGTATCTGTCTGCCTGGGATGACATGATCGACAGACCACAACGTTTTGCCAGAGATGATCTGCACCTGTCGCCCCTGGGATTCAGGTTACTGGCTAAGGCTCTTGCAGCCCCTATAGTGCCCTTTTTAGGCAAAGTTCAAAGGACAAAACCACCACTGTAACAGGTACGAACATGCAAAATCTGAAGGTAATGCTATTCAATGCTAGACGTCTAAACCTCAAAATGCACTCTCTCGAGGCACTCCTAAAAATGGAGAACATCGATATCTGTGCAGTAACTGAGTCCTGGTTCATGGCTCCAGAGAGCACCCCTGCAGTACCAGGCTACAACTCTTACCACACTTTTCGGCCACCAAACCAGGACCGAAATACTAAAGGTGGAGGAGTGTCCATATTCACCAAAGATATTCACATCACCAGGCTAGTTGCCCAACACAATGTGTCTGAAATTCTCCAGGTGCAACTAACACTAGGTAAGACTGCAATCCAAATTGTAGCTTGCTACAGATCCCCCACCATGCGATTCTCACTACACCTTTCTAAACATACTGGAAAATATTAAGATACAACCAAACACCCTAATACTGGGTGATTTCAACTACCCGGCCATTAACTGGGAAAACTACTTGTGTACCAACACCTTTGCCCAACGGTTCTTGGAATTCATAAATTCCAATGCCCTGGATCAACTAAGCCATAGTCCCACCAGGGGGTCCAACATACTAGACCTGGTCATTACCAACATGAAAATCGATGATCCACACCTATGGTCACCCCCTCATTGGACAGGTCTGACCATAAGCTAATCACCCTTGACATCCACATCCCCCCCCCCCAGTAAGGAAACCTCCGTAAAAAACTTCTCCAAAGCCAACTTCATGCTACTCAAGTCAGAAGTGACAAACTTCATGACACCCATGCAGACGGGAAGTGAAAGTTCGACTGCTGAATCCTACATTAAGGCACTGTATGAGCACATCTATTCGTGCATGAATTGTGCCATCCCAAATAGAACCAAGACACTCTCTTCCAAAAAAAGGAAGCCAATCTGGTGGTCCCCTGCCATAAACAAACTTTACAACAAAAGAACGAAACTGTTGCAGAAAAGATGAAAATCCCAGGATGCAAAAAATTCCCTTACCAGCCTCAAGTAAGAAGCTGAGATCCCTCATAAAATGCTCCAAAGCTAGTTACGAAAATAAAATTGCCAAAGATTCTAAAGACAACCACAAGGCATTCTATAGCTATGTCAAGAATCTAAACGGCAATGCTCAGATCTGCTCTGAGCTACAACAGAATGGCATTAAATATACTGATCCCAAGGATATTGCCAATATCCTGGCAGACCGATTCAGTGCCAACTCCACCCCCCTCTCAACCCCTACATGGCCCATCTCAATATCAAAAGATTGCCAAATTCCGGTAATAATGGCCACACAGGTAAACAACGCACTCTCCAAAGTTAAGAATACAGCATCCATGGGACCAGATGACATCCCGGGCTGTGTACTACATGAACTACAAAATGAACTGGCACCTCACCTAAGTGTCATGTTTAATCATAGCGTCACCTCAGGCTTCATGCCCACTGAGTGGCGCACAGCTACAGTTATCCCACTCCACAAGGGGGGATCCATCTTGGATCCTGGGAACTACCGCCCCATCAGTCTGACGAGACTGATCTGCAAGGACATGGAACGTATTATCATGAAACTTATAAACAAAGACGTTGGCAACATTCAAACACTGGACCCCACCCAGTTTGGGTTTGTGAATTGCCGATCTTGTCTCCTGAACCTGACTGACTTCTTTGAAGCAGTCTCAAGAGATGTGGACGAGGGTAAGGCAGTCTTTACAGCCTATCTGGACCTCACCAAGGCCTTCGACACCATCCCCCACTCTGGAATCATAGATAAACTTACTAAGCTGGGCATTAATCCCTACGTCATTCGATGGGTTGTCAATTGGCTTACTGACAGAACCCACACTGTAAAAGTAGCTGACTTCAAATCCAGCTCCAGAAAAGTGACAAGTGGAGTACCTCAGGGTTCAGTCCTGGGACCGCTCTTGTTTGGCATCTACTTCTCTGAAGTACAGGCCAACATTAAGGGACTCTGGCTAACAAAGTTCGCAGATGACTGCAAACTGGGAGCCATTATTGAATCCCCAAATGATCTGGATATTCTACAAAAGGGCCTTATAGAAACAGATGCTTGGTGCGAAAGCCATGGGCTCAAGCTCAATGCCAAGAAATGTATAGTTATCCTCTTTGGGAAAAAAACATGTACCCGTGAATGACCACATAGGTGGCAGTACACTAAACACCGAAAGTGTGATAAGAGACTTAGGGACACAGGTGGACAGTGTCACCTTCGATAACCACATCGCCACAACAATCAGGAAATCCTTCTATGTGGCACACCTCATCAGTAAGTGCTTTTCATCTAGAAAAATGGAGGTCATTGTCCCACTGTACTCATCTCTCATTAGACCCATTATAGAATACAACGCCGCATTTGGTATGTACCTCTCAAGACATCTGCAACAACTGGAAAGGCCACAGAAATATCTCACTAAAAGAATCACAGGCCTAAAGCAGATGCCCTATGCTGACCATCTTAAAAAACTCCAGCTATACTCTGTCACATAGCGTCTACTCAGAGGCGATCTCTGCTTAACATACAAGGCCATGTCAAACCCAGAGCTGTTGGACATGCTACACTTAAAGAAATCCCAATCCCTCAGAGCCACACACTCCTGGGATCTAAACCTTGTCATCACAATGAACAAAACATGCTGGAGGGATAGGTTCCTGACCCAGAGACTCCGCAGACTCTGGAATAGACTGCCCATACATGTCAAGCAGAGCGCCTCTTTGGCCCTCTTCAAAAGGAATCTAGATGATTGGATGGGAGATAGGAAATTCACCCTGGTGTTCACGTCAGTCGTCCTGTTAGACAGGGGTCCAGGGAAGTAAATATTGTGGGATGAAATAGCCAGGGTATTGTTATGGCTAGGCTTGTATAGGCCCTAAGGCCGATAGCCTAGTACCAACCTATGAACGGCAGTGTGGAACATGGAAAAATACAGCTCTCAGATGACACCCATGCTCCTTGTCTGGGCCTCTAAATATACATTTCTGTGCAAATATGAAATTTAACATTTAGTTATTTAATTTGGTGAACAGCAGTGAGACAGATAGTTCTTTACAGAGCCAAGCATTGTAAAAGCTGCTAAAGACAAAGCAGGGGTCAGCTTCTATGGTAGGTATTAAGCCTAAGCAGTATGTCTTTTGGAGGAAAGAGGAAGCCAAAGTTCTCTTACGAAACTCACTTGGATGCAAAAAGAAGAGGCACACTCTGCATAAAAAACAAATGGAGACCAAGAGAGGGTACATGGTCCAGAAGCTGAGAGACAATAGCATCATTAAGTACTACATCATCTTGCCACTTAAAGTCAAGAACAGCTGTGTTTTTCTGCCCAGCTCATTATACAGACACTACTGACTGAATATGGCCCCACTGGGTAAGCAGTACTGGGTGTTAATGTGACAGCCAGACAGGAAGCTCAACTGTCCCGATTTGGGGTTTTCCTGACTAAACAGCTATTTTGAGTTCTAGCCACTGTATATTTTGCATATTTGTGTAAATGCTGCAAGTTATTTCTGTTCTGCGTTGACATGCACACACACATATACACACACACACACACACACACACTCATATGCACATAAACACACATAACACACATTAACAATGTAGTCAGTGCAAGATTCAGTACATTCTCAGCACAATCCCGAATATAAGCAGCACTTTCATCACGGCAGTTTGCTGTGTCAAGTTTGTTGGTTAACTCCATTTCAGTGAGAATTCATCCTCTCAACAAAAAAGACAGATGTAGCACTGTGCAGTAATGCAGAGTTTATTAAACCTACAGAAATGACAACCAGGTTCTTAACAAATTAATCAGTGACAAGCCATCAAACAAACAGGAACATAAATAAGAAAGAAACAAGTAACATCATCTAGTGCCAGTGAAGCATCAGGTAGCATACTCTCTTTTGGTACAGAAGACTGTCGGTTATATTCCCACACCAGGTAGATGGATAACTGATACTACAATGCAGCATAAGGGGATGCTGTCATTCAGATGAGATGTTAAAACCACGGTCATATCTGCTTCAGTTGGTGGTAGTTTGGGTGGATGTAAAAGATCTCACGGCTGAAGAAGATTAATGGAAATTCCCCAATGCCCTGGCCAAATTTCTCTTAGTAGTATAAACACCACCTCAGGTCTCCACTGAAAAGAGGCCGCTAGCTTGGAGGGACTAATTTGATCAACAAAAGATACATAAATAAATAAATCATCTAAACCCACAGCATATACATCAGGAGATAAATGAAGTAATGGCATCAGACTACACCACATCATTTAAGGTTCTGACTAGTTGTGTTTTACTTATGTTTCCTCGGAAGTGCACTGATCACTACAGACCAGTTTCAGGCTCAGCACAGGTCCTTTAGTGAATCAAGCCACAGAAAATGACAGCACTCGAAAAGTGGTGTTACCGTAAAGTAACCATTACCTTAGACTTGATATGGAAAGTCCGATGTCCTCCTATGGCTATTTGTTTCTTCATGACACTGAGATGGTTGAATTTACAGATGAGAAGGCCAGCACTGTGAGCTCTCAAGTTGAAATCGACATCATCACATGTAAATCTGTGGGAAAGCAACATCAGTACAAAGATCAACTCATACGGATTAAAACATCTCAATCAAAAGAGCGTAACTGTGGAATAAAACATTAAGGTTAAACTATGTAGTACATGCACAGTATACAGTCAAAGTAGAATTAGTCTCATGCTTGAATTGGTACTGCATATTTACTGTATATTAAAGTGAAGTGTATCACACTGATAAACAGCAAAGACATAGAAAAGCAAGGAAAAAGTGCAACACAGAACTTGCTACAAATACGCATTTGTTGCAGTAATATGAAACTGTAAAACAGCTCATACTGTAAGTACAAGTATAAGACTATTATTCAAAAGCACCATTTTAAAAATGCTGGAATCTTTATTCCTCTACATGAGACACAGCCACAACACAAACCGCATCTTTAAAATTCTTTGTACAGATGCCTTAGCACTACTCTTTGCGCTGGATTACTTAAACTGTAAGATGGTAAGTCAGGCAAAATACTATCAGTGCTCCATGGCAAGAAATAACACCAAAAAAGTATGCCACCCACACAGGATGTAACTGTGAAATACAGAATAGCCAGAATAGTTCCAAGTTAAGTCGGGAATATAAAATATAAGTGTATTAAAGTTATTTTTTCAGTTGTTTATGACAATTTTCCTTCTTTAGGTGTTTTTTAGTTGACAAGCTTGGAAAATATGCATATACAAACTTAGGCACCACACATACTTGCAAATCTGTTAAGATGTTTTTCTCTCTCTCTCTCTATCTCTCATTTTTTTCCTTGCTTTAGTCTTCTATATCATTGTTCTGAGCTCAGACTGTGCAAACCTGTCATCCAGCAGGAATTTACTCCATTTCCTACAATACATCAAGCAAATACCCTTTCAATGAGCTTGACTTGACATGTAAACAACAGTACCCAGATTAAAGTTTGCATCACTTCTAATTTCTACTTTTTTGGTCCTGATGATAAAACTAAATCTCAGCTACTAGGTATCCTATTTATTTGCTCCTGACTTCCACACCTGGTACTATCCGCTGGTAGGTCTGTTGTTGGGGAAGGAAGGGGAAGTGGACAGCAGCCAGAGCCCAGTGTTGCTCCCAGATGGGGCTGCCCAGTAGGGTAAGAAAGGGAACTGGTAGCACTGTGGAAGTAAAGATGGAGCTGTGCTGTCTGTAACTTCTCACAGCAGATTTTTCTCCCTAAACCCCCACCTCCGCAGTGATGTTACCCATGTGGACATACAATGTCACCATAAGAGAGATGTCTCCATTTATATGATGACATGTCCTTCATTTGCCTGCCCACTTCCTGTAGATACAGCTCTGACACAGTCCACAGTTTCACCACCTGGGACTCATATAACAGCTGTGCTCTGCACATCCCACACCCTCCCCCATGGAAGAAATCAGCAGGACGAGTATCATCACTCCTTTCCCCCGGTCAGCTCCCGAAGATATCTGAAATAATCAAACTCAGGTGGTTGGGCTCATAGTCACAGCATTATCCCTCTATGCTTATGAAGCTGGCAAAAAATAAAATTAGTGCTGCATATGCTCTTTAATATTAGAAAGACTAGTAAGTTCCTTATTTCATATTTTTAAAATTAAGTTTATCACATAACTTAAGACAGAAGTGGCGAACTTCATGACACCCATGCAGATGGACAATACAGTTACGACTGCTGAATCCTACACAAATGCACTCTATAAGCACTTACACGAGTGTATGGATCATGCTATCCCAAACAGAACCAAGACGCTATCCTCCAAAAAAGGAAGCCAAGCTGGTGGTCCCCTGCCATAAACAAACTCTACAACAGAAGGAAGAAACTGTTGCAAAACAGAGTAAAATCCCATGAGTGGAGGAACTCCCTTGTCAGCCTCAGTAAGAAGCTGAGATCCCCTATAAGATCCTCCAAAGCTAGCTACGAAAACAAATTTGCCACTGATTCTAAGGGCAACCACAAAGCATTCTATAGCTATGTCAAGAATCTCAATGGCAACAGCCAGATCTGCTCTGAGTTACAGCACAACAGCACGAAAATTACAGAACCAACTGATATTGCCAACATCTTGGCAGACAGGTCCAGTGCTAACTTTACCCCTATCTCACCCCCTAAAAGGCCCTATATCTATACAGGAAGAATGCAGAGTCCCTGTAATCACATCTATGCAGGTAAAAGCTGCACTCTCTAAAACCAAAAACACAGCATCCATGGAACAACATCCCAGGCTGCGTTTTACACGAAGTTCAGAACAAAATGGCTCCCGACCTAAGCACCATGTTCAATCATAGTCTCACGTCAGGCTTTATGCCAACTGAATGGCACACAGCAACAGTTATCCCACTCCACAAAGGGGGAGCCACCACTGATCGTGGGAACTATCGCCCTATTAGCCTGACTAGCCTGATCTGCAAGGCCATGGAATGTATCATCATGGAACTCATAAACAAAGACATTGGTAACCTCCAAACTCTGGACCCCACCCAGTTCGGGTTTGTGAAAGACACATCATGCCTTCTTTACCTGATCGACTTCTTTGAGGCAGTCACCAAAGCTGTAGATGAAGGTAAGGTGGTTCACACAGCCTATCTTGACCTTGCCAAGACATTCGACACCATCCCCCATTCTGGAATTATAGCTAAACTCACTAAACTAGGTATAAATCCCTATGTCACAAGATGGGTTGCCAAATGGCTCACTAACAGAACCCACACTGTAAAAGTTGCAGACTCCAAATCTGACTTCAAACCAGTGACAAGTGGAGAACCCCAGGGTTGAGTCCTGGGACCTCTCCTGTTTGGTATCTACTTCTCTGAAGTACAGGCTAACACAGAAGGCCTCTGGCTAACAAAGTTCACAGATGACTGCAAACTAAGAGCCATAGTCGTGTCCCCAAATGATGTGGACATCCTACAGAAGGGCCTCACTGAGACAGATGCCTGGTGTCAGAGGCATGGCCTCAACCTCAATGCCAAAAAGTGCACTGTCATCCCCCTTTGGTAAAAACTCTGTACCCATGAACTACCACATAAACGGCAGTCTACTTAATGCTGAATGTGTGACAAAAGACCTTGGGACCCAGGTGGACAGTAGTCTCTACTTTGATAATCACATCGCCACAGTAGTCAGGAAATCCTTCTATGTGGCCCACCTCATCACAAAAGGGTTCTCATCCAGGAAAAAAGAGGTCATTGTTCCCTTCTACTCGGCACTCATTAGACCCATTATAGAATAAACTGCCCCTTTTGGAATGTATCTCACAAGACATCTGCAGCAGCTGGAAAGGCCAAAGAAGTACCTCACAAAGAGGATTACTGGCCTCAAACAGATGCCCTACACTGACCATCTCAAAAAAACCCCAGCTTTACTCTGTAGCATATCGCCTACTCCGAGGAGATCTCTGCCTAACATATAAAGCTATGTTAAACCCAGAGCTGTTGGATATGCTACACCTAAAGAAATCCCAATCCCTCCGAGCTACACTCTCTATGGACCTAAACCTTGTCACCACAATAAACAGGACATGCTGGAGGGATAGATTCCTGTCCCAGAGACTTCCTATACTCTGGAACAAGCTACCAATCTATGTCAATCAAAGCTTCTCATTAGCATTCTTCAAGAAAAATCTTGATGAGTGGATGGGAAACAGGAAATACACCCTGGGGATCACTTCTGTGGCTCAGCTCGACAGGGGGCACAGGAAATTACCTTTACTGGGTGGCGTAAGCCAGGGAACCTTGTTGGCTAGGCTTACTTAGGCCCTTGGGCCGATAGCCTATTACCTACCTATGAACCAATGAACTACAAGTAAACACTGATGGAAGTAATGCCTGTTACTATCTTCTGTTTTTATAGGTACTGTATGTATTTATTTCTTTGAAATGATAACCAGCGTAGAACACTGACTCTAATGAACACTTTCAAGCTCAACCCTGGTGTAAGAATTAAACACAATGCAACTGAGGATTACATATCATAGATACAAGAATATAAACAAGGGAATAAGAAGTATTAGCTTAATATATACAAATAAATATAGATATTTATATCTAAATACCTATACATAGATACTGATAAATACACACACACACACACACACATATGATTATATATATATATATATATATATATATATATATATATATATATATATATATATATACATATATATATATATACATACATACATACATATATATATATATATATATATATATATATATATATATATGTTTACTATCACATTAGCGTACAGCAGGGGGTCGAGAGTGAGATTATTGAAGTGTATTTTTCCAGTAGGCAGTTTTGTGAACTCAAATACATCGACTACACAACACTGAAGAGGTACTATAGTTCGAGTATTTGAGTTTGAACTTTTGAGTGGAGATCGTGATTCAGTGTGGAACAGGGAATTAACCCATTTCCTCACTGTAGCGCAATCTCAGAGTTGGTATATATAATTTGCAGGGGGTGCCGCCCACATGGGGGTGCAGGGGGGGCTTGTCCCCTTGCAAAAGAGTAAAATTCATGTGCTGTTGACTGTTGAGTGTCACAGTACTTTACGGTACATCGCATGGGTGACTGACGTCACCACCTGCTATGTGGAATACACCAAACTACGGGTGTAGATGTATTATGTTTCGAGTTTGCTGGTTGTTCGATGTTGTGGTTTTCTGCATTTCGTGTAGAAATTGAGGCCAGTCGCCGAATGCAGTTTCAAGATTTCAATAATAAACCTATATATACACATACATACATAACACACACACACACAAATATATATATATATATATATATATATATATATATATATATATATATATATATATTCATGTACACAAACACACACACATAAATAATCGCCAGTGAGTTTAATCAAAACAAAACATTAAACAAACTCACCAGTGATTACCATTAATCACCATTAAAATTATTGCAAAAAAGTAATCACAAACATAAACCTATAGGTTGCATTTGCAAATACAAAAATAAAACAAAAAAACATATTTTTACATGGGTGGGAGCTTCATCCCCCACACCCACTGACATGCTCTGCCCCTATACCATCTAGAAATTAAATATATTATACAAACTTGAAGAAAGGGCAAATCCTTTGAAAGATATAATCGTTGATATAATGAACTGTTACATAATTTGACAAACTGTACCAGCAACGGACAATACTGCACTCATATGTATATATATATATATATATATATATATATATATATATATATATATATATATTTGAAATCTGAGGACTTGCTTTGCAGACTCTCAAGATGTGTAGACCGAATGACCAAAAAACCAAAAATCCAGCCTTCCATATACTAAGTCTGATATTGACATTTATCAGAATATTCCTTTTTTCATTGAGGTATGGTAATCAGACAACATGTGCCTTCAAACGTGAGTACCACAGTAGTAATAACATTAGAGGAGGTTATGGGTTATCCTAAAGGATTAATTTCAGTCATAGCCCCGGTGCAAAACACAGAAGAGCACACAAGATAATATGAATACATAAGTGTAGTGTAATTATCATCAGAAACAAGAAATATACCATTATAACAGAAAAGTGCCTAGAGAAAGTGACTACAATAAACATAAAGTAGATGTTAGATTTAAAATGTATGCATATGTACAATACAGAAAAACAGGATTTCTAGGATGGTGCACATAGATCAACAGCTTCATTTCAGCTTTTGCGAAAAAGGGAAACTGAGAAATAAGAGCCAGAGATACTGTTGGCTTGAGTAAAAATACAACTACTGGCTAGTACTTCCATTACCTTGATGCCAGCAAAGAAGAAATTTAGAGAACCTCAAAGAAAATCAACTAGAAAGAGTGAAGAGAGAACACTGCCTGGGAAGAATCCTGCTGCTGTTCAACAAAAAACAGTTCAAGCTAAAGCTTTGATACAATAGATGGCTTCTAGTAATTTAGAGGAAAAATAAATCAAATGTATTCAGAGGTGATTCAAATAATGAAACATTAATGAAGCATATCAACTCAAATAACAAAAGGCTGGAAAAATAGAATTATTAAGTAGCTATTCAGATGAAATGATAAAACTCCAAAAATCAGAGTTTAAAATGAAGAAAAGGCTGGATGATAATCAAAGTTCCCAGGAAGACCGGTTTAAAAAAAATGACAGATTATGAAGACATTGTGAGCAGAGAAAACCTGAGATTTTCTGCTGTACTAGAGAAACTGGAAGGAACAGATAGTTTTAATTTTATGAAAGCACAAATAAGCGACTGGACTGGTATTCCACAGCAGGATATGTTATTTGAAATGGCACAACTGTATGCTCCAAACCTAGCCATGAGAAAGCAGCCAAGACCTGTACAAGTAAAGATGCAATCATACCAGCAGAAAGAGTTGATCCTGACAAAACTGTGGCAAAGGTGAAAAGTATTAAAATTTGGAGATGGCAGAGTGTTTGTAGGAAATAATTATTCACTGCACACCAGGCAGAGGAGAAGCAAACTTATCCCAGCAATCAGGTAATGTAAAGAGGTAGGTGTGCAATTCCAAATGCTGTATTCAGCTATCTTCAGAATAGCTTTTTCCTATAGGATCAAAGACATTTTGATGCACAATAGGCTAAGGAGGAAATAAAAAAGGTTATCTAACAAAAAGTGAGCTAGCAACCAGAAGGGGACACTGCTCACATTCTTCTGAAAATAAAGCTTATACAGAGACGTTCCCAGTGAAACCCTAAACAATGCTCCAAAGGAAACCGCTTGAGAGATAGAAAAAAAGCAAAGGAGTTGTCTAGAATAAAAAAAACTCTAAGATTGCACTATAGTGGGAAAAGGAGCAAAACCCCACTCCCCACTAATTGTGCACAATCAAAAGTCTTTGTTTTTTGACCTTTAGGTTTTCTATGTTCCCAGCTCCATTTTTTGATGTTTGCTCTTGAGAGCTTTCATCCTTCTGATAGAGACCCAGCATATACTCCCATTTGATGTCATTACTGTTTACAAAGACAGTAAAGGGGAAAAGTACTGTAAATAAAACATTTTTATTTTACTAATATTTGTATACAACATGATATAAACCGAGTGTTAACAATATTAAAGTAAACAAATACTTGTTCAGTTGTAAGATAAATGAAGTTATGTACTCACCATAACATACCATCTGTGTTGTCTGTCTTCATTTACCCTTGACAGATGGGTTCAGTTCCAATATCGGAACCGACTCGGCCATTACTACAGACAGCGCCAGCCAAAACCCCTAGAGTTTCACCTCTACCTAGAAATCCCTCTATTTCTCAATTACCTTAGATCAAGTTTGCAGAAAGTATAGAAACATATAAACCATACATACAGTTATGTACATACATACATACATACAGAAAGTAGGCCAGATGGAAGCCTTATCTACTGTGCTTGAATAATCACAATAATTCAAGGATATATATAATCTGCTCCACCAAAAAATCTTTAAAGGTTGAGAAACAGAGGGAGGGAAGTCAAGAATAAATGAAGATAGACAACACAGATGGAACGTTATGGTGAGCACATAACTTCTTTATCTGAGGTTATCAATCATCACTACATCTACAAAGATCACTCTTGCTACTACATTTCTCATCCCCTCTCTCCTGTATGGTGCCCCTCTCCTAACAAACATACAATCATCCCTCAAAACTAAACTGTCCTCCTGTTATAATAAAATTGCCAAATTTGCCACCAGCCACATATCATCTACCCATCACTGTACATCTCTGCACAAACTCAATTGGCTAGAGCTTCCTCACTATCTCTCATATACTCAGCTCACTTTTGCTCACAAACTAATTTTTCAACCCTCCCTCTGTCCCTCTCTCAACTCTACCTTTAAAATGCACATGCCACAAAGACTCCTAAGATCTAATAACCAAAACCTAATAGAGCTGTACAAACCCCTTCACTCTCCAGGACAAAACCTTCTATCCTATGCCCTGGCACGCATATGGAACTCACTTCCTCCCTCTATCCGTATCACCACCAACCTCCCTGCCTTTAAAAAATCACTGCACTCACATTTAACATCCTCATGGGAATGCTCCTGCTCCCACCACTCATAGCCTATTCCCCACCTCCTACAAACAACTATATCATATATTACTAGACACCAATTTAGTCAACTGTAACAACATCTTATCATTTGACAATCCCTACAATTCCACTCAAGGAACTATATATTTACACAACAGCAATGCTTGCTCCTATACAGAACTTAACCCAAGAATCTTTATTTCATCTGCTCATATCTTAGTTTACCTACAAAATAAAACCCATAACTTATCACTGTAACTGCTTAACCTTTGTTTTGTTTTTTCTGTAACCCACAAATGACTGAAATTTTAAACTGCTGTAATCTTTTTGTTACCATTGTTTAAAGATTTGTCTCTAATCTACAAATGATTGAAATTGTAAACTAATGTAATCTTTTTGTAATCTTTGTTTTGGAGCTTTTCTCCCCAGGACTCCATTGAAAATGGGTTCTTTTTGGCCCAATGGACTATCCTGGTAAACCAACTGCAAATAAATAAAATAAATAAATAAAATAATTTTTATGCTTGACAGATGGGACAGAGTCCCCAGCTACCTAAAATCTTGGGTGGACTCAAGGAAGGATATTTCTGAGAACCACTCAGCCAAAGGATGATAGCCCAGTTTGTAATGAGTAATAAAGACATGCTGCATATATATCATCCACTGAAGCTCTAGATTGGAAGACTGATAAAGTGGCTATAGACCTTGTAGAATGTGATATGACGCGCTTAGGCAAGGTTAATTTATACTTAACATAAATGAATGAAATGCAATCTTCCAACCACTTAGAATGAGTAATCTTGCTGATTGCTTTACCCAACTTTGTACTGGAAAAAGAAACGAACAGTTGATTGTCTTATGTCTTTAGTTTTGTGAAGGTAGAAACTTAATTGTCTATGGACGTCTAGTAAATGTAAGGCATATTCTCTTTTGTTAGAATGATTTGGGAAGAAAAACTGGTAAATTAATCATCTGATTAATGTTAGCCTCTGATACTACCCTGGGTAGAAAGGAAGGGTTTGTTCATAAAAAGACTCTATCCTTATGGAAAATAAGATAAGGAAGTTAAGACGATAAGGCCTGGATCTCTGAAATCTTCCTGGTGGAAGTAAAGGCCACCAAAAACACTGCCTTCCAAGATAAAAACTTCAGGTCACATTTCACAGAGTGTTCCAAGGGGAAATGTATTACGGCCTTCTCGACAAAGGGGATAAGACTTGTTTCCACTCTGCTTGTTGATGTACC
Organism: Protopterus annectens; assembly: GCF_019279795.1. Taxonomy (NCBI): domain Eukaryota; kingdom Metazoa; phylum Chordata; order Ceratodontiformes; family Protopteridae; genus Protopterus; species Protopterus annectens. The sequence continues at coordinate 1,395,913,935 of NC_056726.1, forward strand.
AAACCACTGATATATTTTCTGTTTGAACTGCATTAGTCCTGTGAGGAAGAGCTGTCTGAAAGGCCTGCAACAAAAGAAACACAGCTCTCATCTCTAGGACACTGATGTGCAAATTGGCCTCTAATGGGTACCAAGTGCCTTGGACCGTCTTGCCCAGATAATGCCCCCCCACCCCATCTGAGAGGTGTCCATGGTCACTTTGGCCCAAGAACAAAGGGACGACTGTGAAGAATTTGTTCAGAATATACCCACCAAAGAAGATATATTTTGCAACAACTGGTGATGAGGACTTATCTGACAGCAGTTGGTGAAAGACAGCCCACTGGGAAGCTAGTAGCCATTGCTGAATTCTCTTATGTAACCTGGTTAACAGTACTAGAGTTATAAAAGCTGCCATTGACCCTAGAGCATGCAAGACTAGTTGAGATGGAACTCTCTTTCTGTGGATTATCTTTTGAACTTGTACCACTATTCTCTGATCTCTTTCAGGAGGAAGGGATGCTATTGCTGTTTGAGTATTCAGAACCACCCATATGAATTCTAAATTTTGTGCTGGACTAAATGTGACTTTACTAGATTTATCATAATCCCCAGGTGGGTGCAGATGTTGAGGGTGTAATCTCTGGCTAATTAATTGATGCTTGGTCGAAGCGGTTATGAGCCAATCATCCAAGTACAGAAACACTCGCAGCTGCTACTGCTACTACTGCCATGTATTTGGTGAACACCCTGGGGCTGTAGTGAGACCAAAGGGCAGTACTCTGAATTGGTAATGACTGACTCTGAGCCATTAGCGGAGGAACTTCCTGGAGTTTCGAACAGCTTTATATGTTAATATGTATCCTGAAAGTCTATTGAGCACATCCAATCATCTTTCATCAGAAAGGGAAGAATAGACTGTACTGTGACCATCCGGAACTTTGTTTGTTGAACAGATTTATCCAGCACACTGAGATCTAAAATGGGTCTCCTGTCCCTTGTCTTTTCTGCCACTAAAAGAATCTTGAGTAGGTTCTGGATCCTTTTTGTTCTGGCAGGACATTTTGGATGACTCTTTTGTTCAGCAATTTTTTAATTTCTTGCACTGCTGAATCCCTCTGATTGGGTAGAACATTGGGGATTTTTTTGTGTGAAGGGGGAGGATGAGAAAAGGGAATGATATAGCCTCTGGATATGATCCGTTGCACCCAGGAATCTGATGCTATGTTTAGCCAGGCATTTAGCTGCAAGGATAAGCGTCCCCCAACTGCCTCCAGAGGAAGACAATTGGGCCTTCCTTCAGGAATGCTGAAAAGGCTTCCCTGGAAAGGAATCCCTTAAATCCTGGTTTTGTGGACCACCTTTGCCATGAGGGCAGCATCTTCCGTTTTGGTTCCCCCCTCTGCCCCTGGGGGAACTCCCTGCACGTGTGTCTTGGAAAGGCCCTTGGGATTTCTTGAACCACATTTTTTCACCACTCCTCTGGTTCCTGGAAAAGGACCTTTGGGGGGTGGTGGAGAAATGTACACCCACAGCAGAAATGGTCTTACCATTTTTTTCATACCTCTTTCACTTTCGGGCCAAACAAGGATGTTCCATCAAAAGCAGCATTGACAAAAGAACACTTAAATAGTTCCGCAAAATCACATAGGGACATTGAGTCATGTTTCCTTATGGCTACACCTGTACCCGCTGCTCTGGATGTCCCTTCAGCTGAACAGGTGATCAGCCTCATGGATGAACTGAACACAGACTCCAGTGTGGCTAACTGGGAAGCCACTTTCTCTTGGACTCCCTCAGCTACAGCTCGAGCCAGGGTGTCTGATAACTCCTTAATCAGATCCCGTTGGAGTCTGGTGAAATGTGCCAAAAAAATTCAAGGACCTTACGGCGAAGGTCAATGAAGCATAGACCTGCTTCCCAAATCTGTCCATAGCTCGAAACTCCTTGTTGGGCAGATGGACAAAGGAACTCTCCTCAGCAAGTTCTTTTTAGTGGCAGCCACTATGACCAGAGCATCTACAGTTAACCCCTTGGCTCAGAACTGTTCATCTTCAGGGGCAGAAAGTATCTTATCAGATCTTTTGGGGATGGGCTTGATAGTGTCTGGAGCCTTCCATGCCCACTGTCAAATCAACTGAATGAGTTCATCAGTGGGGGGTGTCACCCAAGAGGTAGATGGCCGGATGCTGAAACCCTGCAGGTAAACAGATTCTTCAGAGGAAGGGTTTTGAGACCTCCAGCCACCCCTCTGTTTTAAATTTCCAGGATGTCTCCAAATGAGACATCTTCAGGAGGTGACCATAGGGACTTTTCCCCCTCATATAAATCTGTGTCCTCGGTGACTGATTTCTAGGGGGAATTCAAATGCTTCCTCTTGCACTTCTTTTTCTAAGGGACCTCCTCAGGGGGATAATCTGGGGAGGTATCAGAAGATGACAGTACTTAAGCCTGTGACATATGAGGCTTCAGCACCTGCTGTTCCAGTGGACAGGAAGGAGAAACAACTGAACTAGACTGGGGTACTTGTTCCAAGGGAGAAGGCGCTGACTGAATCTTTGCAAGAGAAAGGGCCCTCTGCACAGCCTCGAAGGACAGCCTCCTTGAAGAGAGAAGGGACCCTGGAACCAAGAAAGACTGCCTCGGAACAGGGTCACTCCCCGCTCCAAAGAACCAACCCGAGACCGAAGCCAGAACCAAACTAACAAGCCAAAGCTGCGAGGAGCAGGGATGGTACTGAAAAACCTGGAGTTGAGATCTGCCCCCCCCCCCCAAAACCAACAGGGTAGCTACGGCTCTGGGAGGTCTCCAGTTCAGAAATAACCTATGAGCTTAGGGTAACTACCGGCTCTGAAGAAGCAAACAACTCTAGAGCTGGTACAGTCGGCCCTGGGAGATCTGGAACAGAGGACACTAAGACCTTGTAGGAGTAGTTAGCGGTGTAAACGAAGTTTCTGTACCAAGATCCAAGGGGGTCAGAACCGAAAGGCGGCCAGAAATTCCTCTAGCCCATGAAATTTTATTCATTAGCCTCTTCACGTCGAGTTCAGAAAGAGTTTTGGTGGAGGGACTGACAAAGTAGAAGGGGACTTAAGCCTCTGCAAAAAAAACTTCAGGGAGCTCCCCAGCAAAAGGATCAATTGAAGGTGAGCAAGTAGTTCTAGGCACTGTAGTCATAGCAGGTGAGACAGTAATGAATTCCTGTACCAACGCATTCAACGTCAAATGGCTGGAAATGACAATCGGTGCCGGAATGGAAGTCGGCACTGGAGTGTCAGCAGGAGAGGCCTGCAATTCCTTTGAAACTTTCAGAACCGAGGGCTTCAATTTCTTAGCTTTCAGAGCCGATGGACAGGTCAGAACCAACAGACTTCTTTTCTTGCCTTTGTCCAGAGAAGATGAGGATGAAAGAGATGAGGTGTCTGTTTTCTTGCTTTATCTACAGAAGATAAGGCTTCACCAAAACTGAGGGAAGTAGACCTTTTAAGATAAGCTTATTTTGCCTTTCCACAAGAGCTTGGTGGCTAAAGGCATGACAAATACTGCAATTTTCTTGCAAATGGTGAGGGCCTAGACAATAAATGCATAGAGAGTGGAAATCTGATGAGGGATGTCTATGGCCACACTTCTGGCATTTTTTGAACCCAGAGGGGGCCTTACTCTTCTTAGCCATGTCAACAAGAGAAAGCTAGAAAAATAGCCATTTAAACTATAAGTCTACAGATGAAAAAGAACTGACAGAGAAAATTTGCATTATTTTTATTTTATATATATATATATATATATATATATATATATATATATATATATATATATAGGAAAGAAAAAGGGAAAAGGACTACCTGCAATGATAGCCGGAGAAGTACACAAGTGTGTACGGGGAAGGGGAAAAAAGCTATGAGAGAGGGGAAAAAAGAACTATCAACGATAACATGGGATAACATGGGAAATACACAAAAGTATAAGTGGAAAACATATCAACAAAGATGGTTTACAGAATACACTAAGTGTAAGAAGAGAAGTTAAAAAACAAAGAAGAAACTGTGAGAAAAAGGTAAACAAATTTACCTAAACCACTAAAGCTCGAGAGCAGTAGCTAAATGTGGCCATTTTGGAAAGCAGCAAATGAGATCTGAGGTAATTCAGAGAGAGAGGGATTCTAGGTAGAGATGAAGCTTGAAAGATTTTGGCTGGTGCGAGTTGTGGTTACAGTCAAGTCGGTTTCAATATAGGAACCAAACCCATCTGTCAAGGATAATGTGAAGATTGACAGCATCAGACTATAGGTTTTACAGTATAACAAGCAAAAAAAGGCTGGACAAAAACAATTTTAATGCTAATATGCTACGATATTGGACTTCTGGGGTGGGGTGCAAAAAGTACTGTACACTGATTACATTATCTGTAAAATTAAGATATTTTCTCTTAGCTGTACAAGGGTGAATGTCTAGATTAATGCCTTTGGCCTACACTATAAACAAGTGTTTTTTTGTAAGCAAGTAGGTGTTAAAAATAAGACAAAATGATGAAGGAAATGAAAAATGCTAAGTTTCTTACATCTGCAAAGATATCATATTTTTTTTCAATTAGCAAATGTGTAGTGGGAGCCAACAAGTCTGCAGTTGAAGGCAGTTGTACCTTTTGTTTTGAGTAAAATTTATAAAGATTCACAGCTGATTACTTTTACATGGATAGAAGGCATCTGCATGTGCAAACAATTTATCTTGAGATTTCTTTGTTGAGGGAAATGCAAAATTTAAAGGTAAAATTGCAAGCAGTTTAGTGAAAAATAAAGTTTGAAATTATGGAAAGTGAATAAGAGACAGCATCTTTCCTAGCAGCCTAAACACTTTAATGCAATTTTAATTAATAGAGGACTGTACAAATTAGTTTTACTTAAAGATAGCCAGTGCACGTTTTCTTAGGACTAAAAGTAAATGTTTTTTCAAAAGCACACATTGTTTTACACATCTGTGAGGGGAATAGAGAAAGGAAAACAACAGACAGCAATAAATGTAAGTGGGAACATAGACTGTAGCATGCACTTTAGCATAGGTACCCTTAATTTTAGATTAGGTAATGCATGTGAGTGCAGCTGTCAATTTGGGACAACTGTTCCTATCTGGAGGGTAGAACTTAATTTGTGAATATGTACACAGCTTTTGTTTGTTTTTTCCAAAACAAAAGGAGATGGGGGTGTCCTGAAAATGTATTTAGTTTCTGGTTTGAGGGTTTTCATTAAAACAAAAAGTCTTAGAACACAGGGCATAGGTTTAAATTAGCATGACAAACGTGTAACACAAAAATTGAAAATATACATTAAAAAAACTGTTATGCATAATAGGTGGGAATGATAGCTTTGTATCACAATGACTAAGTTATCCATATTATTTGGAACATAAATGGCTTTATGGGTATAGACAAAAAGTAAAGAGTACTGAATTATATTAAGAAATGCACAATATAAAAATCAGTGTTGCAGGAGACAGATTTGGAAAGAAATGAATGTTTGAATTTGAGAAAGAAAGGATTTCAGGATGTACATTCAAGAGAATATCTGGAACAAAGGAAAACAGTGATTATACTGATTGTTAGAAGGGCTCCAATAGTGAGAGAAAAGGAAAAATGCAAAACAATGGTAGTTTTGTGGTAGCAAGGGGCTATTGCCAAGGAAGGATGATTACATTGGCATATATTTATATTCTACCAAAACTGTTGCTACGGAGCTTAAGAAACATTTGGGAGAAATAATCAGCTTTCAGTAGGAGGTCGCACTGGAAGTTGAATTACTTAGAGGGGCTGATAAAAGTTAAAGTATTACAGCATAAGGGGAATCTCACAGAACAAGAAGAAAATAAAAGAAAACACAGAGTGATAAAAATAAAATAATAGAGTATCGAGATAATATGCATGTTGTTAAGCAACTATTTTTTTGATTAAAACTCTAGAACACAAAAACTTTTAGCACAATGACTTAGGGGAATGGAGAGAGGAGATTATGCCAATATGGATGACTGCAAGTAGGGATACTGAAAATATGCAAAGAAGGGACTGGAATTTACTCTCAAATGAACCAAGGTATTGGAAGCAAATAATTAGAGAAGGAAAGATAATATAGTTGATTGAGGCCAAGAAGACATATGGACTACAGGCTAGACACTGCCTTCTCTACCAGGAATTGATATTAAAAGTATAGGCAAACAGAAAGGGATATGGGGATCTTAAGTGAATTACTTGCAGACATTTTAGCTGAATCTAGACTATAAGCTGCTATTACAAAAATGTATAATTAGGAGGGCATATAAAATACTGTGTGATAGCTATAAGAATCAGTCAGAGAAAGGTAGAAGAGTTTAGGGTGAGACACTGGAAAAGTAATGTTCAAGAGAACAATGGGTGGACATATGTATGACTCCAAAGTATGCAGCAAAGTCTAGAAGGTTTATGATCATTGCTTGGAAGTGTTTACATAGGTACTTTTATACACCAAGCATACTTCACATAATTTGTCAGGTAGATAGCAGATGTTGAATGTGTGATGTGGATGAGAGAGGTAATTGGGAGCATATGTTTTGGGAGTGTAATGAAGTGGCAAATTTTAATTCCCTACAGAGTATTTTGTCAGAAATACTGGGTAAGCAAAGATTATAACTAAGGAAATTATTTTTCTGAGCTGGGACATAAGGTCTGAATTGCCTATACATGGTAAGGCCTTATTAAATTTAATTCTGTTAGCTGCCAAAAAAATAATCACTAGAAAATAAAAATCGCAGTCTAAACCAACTGTATTTGACTTACTGAATATTATAAAATGGATAAAAGAATGAGAACATGGATCGTTAGAAAAGGGAAGGAGCAAATTACACAGAAATAAATGGAAATTGTGGGAACCATACATAAAACTAATGTTCAGGAGAAGGAGGAGGAGTGAGGTTTAAGGGAATGCAGGAATTCAGTAATTTATGTAATGCTGGGGTGATGATAGTTACAAAGAAAGAAAAGATGTGCTGTACAATGTATGTAAATGGAAAAAAATGTTACTATGGCTTGTTTTCTTTTCTGAAACTGTATATAAATCTGTCTTGGATCCCCCTCTGCTGCCTACTGTTGTGGCAGGAGGATCCAAGATGGAACCTTTGGCCAAATTTATAGACTGTTTTAATAATGTTGTGACATCCATGGACAGCCATGCTTTGCTGATTTTTCTGTTACTGTATACTTGCATATGTCTTAAGTGATAATTTAATAAAGGTGTTTAAAACACATGGAGATAAAGCAAAATTAAGTCTGCATTTGTATTACAAATCACAAGTTAATGAAATATGAAAGAATGTGTCATGTGATATTAAAGAAATTCTCCTGGGATTCTGACGCATGCTCACCTCAATGGAGCTGAGCCTTCAGCTGTTTATCATGGGAGCACAATGCTGTTCAGGGCTCATTATCAATTAATCAGAACTCAAACAGCAAATAATTCATAATTGTGCCCACTGTCAGAGCAAGATCTGCAGAGAAGGACTATATGCAATAGCAGCAGTGTAATGGGATGAGCACAAGTGCCAAATGTAGATGGTGTGCATGCCTAAGTGTGCTCACTTGTGCAAAGACGTGATAAGATGATAAAAGCAGCCAGCAAACTTAAAGGGCCCACTGCACACTTTATGTCTATTTTTTGACCAGATGAAGGGGTGGGATGGGAGTATAGGACATTTAGTTAAAAGGAGAAAGAAGTAGAGGGAAGCACACAAGGAAAACAGGTAAGGAATAAATAGAACGGGGAAGGTAAGGAAGGGTAATATTCTTAGTGGGACAAGTGGTTGTTTTCTCTGTTTTCAAAGAAGGAAAAGTGGGGAAGGATGTAAAGGTATAAGAGGGAGAGGGTAAGTAGCACGGTCAAACATACAAACACAACACAGTCAAAACAGATGGGAGGTACCGACACACTGAGGGAGGAAGGGAGACGATAATGGAATAACAGACATCAGGCAAACAAAGGCATGACAATGGTAATGGGTAGGATTATACAACAAACGGGATGGTAATTACACAAAAGTGAGGAAAATAACATGCTGAGATACGGCGGGTATGACTCCCAAACTGTTTTGCCAGTGTCATCACCAGTGGGAGCTCAGGCACCACTCTGTACCCCTTAACCACTGGGTCCTGATTGTGAAGGTGTTGCCAGTGCTGGATGAGGATGTGACTCTACCAGGCACAAATTAAGTCTTTCCTGGTGGCCAATGCAGCCATACATACCCTGGTCCAGCAGCTTCTCAAATGCTTCTTCCAGCTTCTTGTGGGTGACAAAGGAATTAACGCCTGGAAAAAACACCGATGGGAACAACAGTGCTCTCAACTGGTGAAGTCCTAGAAGTAGGGAAGGAGGACATCTCAGGCACTCACTGCAAATGTACCAAGGAGGCATAACCATTGGCATTGCCAGGGCAACTGTAGTACAAAAATGCAAAATAAAATATGAAAAAATATAGCAAACAGAGCAAAATAAATGAAAAATGAAAAGTGACAAAAAGGGATAGAAGAAGCATGGGGGTAATTGAGTTTACTGGCCTGAATGTACCCATAAAGACAAAAAATGTAAAAGGTCAGAGGCATTCAGAAGCAATGTAGCTAAAACACTGTTAGATCCTTAAGGGGTCATCTGCATATATCCCATGAGCTTCCAATACAAGAGTTTTAAGATATTACACAATGAAGTCTCTAGATTAGCAGAATGTCTTTCTAGAAGTCTTTACTACGTGGAACTAGAATTTTATGTATGCATAAGGAATGAGATCTGCTACAGCTGTAGGACCGCTGCCCAGATTACCTGCTGTGACTACAGGCGAGACATGTATAACTATGGAGAGTCAGCCAGGTCTCAGAAAACACTACGCTACGCTGCACTGTGTAGCTTAATACAATCACACAGCTACAGTACCACAGGTGACCATACTCTGCAAGTCAGAGGATGGTGCATATTGGGAGGCTGTATTCTTTCAGTGTCACCTAATGGGTTCCTTGATGGCTGGGATTGCCTGCAAGTGAAGCATGGAAGCTATACTGCGGAGGGTTATCTGCCTGTTTGTAGTTTGTTGCTCTGTCTTGTTGGTGGAGGGGTGGGTTGGGGAAAACAATGGTTGTAGCTATGCCATATACATTCAGGTATGACAATCTCACAACCTATTATTTACAGACATTGGCATGATTGTGACACAGATTTAATAGTAAACCACAGGTGGCATTATATGAAAGGCAATGCTTACTAATATACTTACATGGTATACTGTTTCTCCACATGATCTCATGCCTGACAAAAAAAGGAACCCAATTGTAAGTTCTTCCAAGAACAAAATAAGATCTTGTTACAAGCCCTCCAAAACTGACAGCTGTTCAGCCAGTAGAATTCTGATCAGCCCTACAGACTGTATGGCGGAATGCAGTTACAGATATTAATGCTGTTGGTGGAAGTAGAAAGTACAGTTGTGTACACTTACCATAACTGTAGATGTTCGAGTGTATTCACTGTTGGAGTCATCACATTTGGGTTATCTGCTTGCAGTAGCCCTCAGTCGGCCTGATTATCAAAGTCTTGGGTCCTGCGTCGGTTGCTGTCTCATCTTCCGTGATGTCAGGCAGTCAGGGGTATAAAGCATGCAGCCGACGCCATTACATCAGTTTTTCTTGCCCCAGATGTCAGGTGCCCCCCTAATGGGAAGCAATTAAATACATATATATACACAAGGTTATACCTCCAACAAAACAGCAAATACACCAAAAAGCTTTTAAGCATAGTAAAGGAGAAAAAAAGCTTTTAAGCATAGTAAAGGAGAGTAGAGGTATACCAAAAGAAGTCAGGGGGATGGAGGGAGGGTAACCAGGACTGCAACAGTTAATACACTTGAACATCTACATTTATGGTACGTTTACACAACTGTACTATGGTCTTCGTGTTTCACTGTTGCAGTCATCACATTTGGGTAGATTCCCAAAGCTAAGGATAGGAGGAGGAATTTAGATAGCATTAGGACCAGCTATAAGGCCCTGCAAGACTGCAGAGGCAAAGCCAGCACTGGATTAAGAGAAAATTGGCAAATGGTAATGCTTGGTGAAAGTATGTACAGAACTCCAGGTAGTAGCTTCTAGGATGTCTCTGGTAGGGACACCTCTGAGAAAGGCTGCAGAGGTAGATGCAGCCCTGGTTGAATGGGGTCTAATCCCCTGTGGGATAGGTTTTCCATGGTGCGTATAGCAGAAATGAATGCAATGGCCTATCCATTTAGAAATGGTTTGCTTTGAAACAGCCTTCCCCTCTGCCCCTGCAGAAAATGCCATCAGCAGTTGTTCAGATTTCCTTTGAGGTTTAGTCCTGTCCAAGTAAAATCTAAGTTGTCTGTGCACATCTAAGGAGTGCAGTATCCATTCCACTTTGTTCTGTGGATTAGAAAAGAAGGTTGTCAAATGAATGGATTGATTAAGAACCACACTGGATACCACCTTGGGCATGAAAGAGGGACTGGTCCTGAGGGACATCTTGTCCGCATGAAGGATGATGAAAGGCTCCACTGCCATAAGGGCCTGTAATTCAGATACCCTTCTTGCTGAAGTGATTGCTAAAAGGAAAGCTGTTTTACAAGAAAGGAATTTTAATTCTGCACTTGCAGCTGGCTCAAAAGGAGGAAGACTGAGTTTTTCCAATACAAAGTTAAGGTCCCAGGCTGGAGTTGGGGCTCTTCTGGGTGGTCTTAAGTTTTTGGCCCCTCTGAGGAACTGCTTGAGCAGTGGGTGAGAAAAGAGGGGTGGTTCTGTGTTGTAAGGAGCATAAATGGCTGAGGTGTGAATTTTGATGGAGCAAAAGGAAAGGCCATTGTGAAGCATCTCAGTTAAGTATTGAAGAATCTGAGGTAAATTGGATGCTACTGTGGCCATCCCTTGAGTTTGGTTCCAGGCACAGAATCTTTTCCATTTCTCAGCATAAGATTTTCTAGTACTAGGCTCCTTGCCTCCAAAATGACACCCAGCACTTGTTTACTGAGGAATGGTAATGGAGAGATTAGGTAATTAGCCAGGCTGCCAGGTTCAGGGTTTGAAGCTGGGGGTGCAGAATCTGGCTCTCCTGCTGTGACAGCAGGGTAGGGATCTGAGGCAGGTGCCATGGGGCTAGCTGTTAAACACTGCACATGAGGGGGTACAAGTGTTGGCGTGGCCAGTCTGGTGCAATCAGTATCACCCTTGGTTTGTCCTGTTTGATCTTTAGTAGTACTTTGGAGAGGAGAGGCAGAGGAGGAAATGCATAAATTGATATATTTTTCCAGCTGAAGGACAGAGCATCCACTTTCCAAGCTTGTTTGTGGGGAGACCTTGTGCAGAATCTGTCCAATTGATAGTTCTGGGGGGAGGCAAACAGGTCTACAGCTGGACTCCCCATTTGTTTATCAACATGTTGAAAGTCTTTGGCTCCAGTTTTCACTCGTGTGGGTCCATGAGATTCCTGTTTAGTTCGTCTGCCAGTGTATTTAGTTTTCCTGGCAGGAATTGAGCCTGTAGATGCACTTGGTAGTTCAAGTCTGTGTTCCAAAGAGCCATGGCTAGTCTGCAGAGGGGGTAAGAATGGTTACCCACCTGCTTGTTTATGTACCACATAACAGTGGTGTTGTCCGTCTTTACCATTAATTGTCCTGGAAGAATGTGGTCCTTGAAGGCTGTCAGAGCATTCTGTACAGCTAACATTTCTTTTTGATTGATATGCAGGTGCTTTTGACTTGGGTTCCAATTGCCCTGAATGCACTTCCCTGCCAGGTGAGCCCCCATGCATAGTCTGATATGTCTGTTGTTAGGGTTTGGGCAGCAGGGGGTAGAGTGAATGGTAGTCCCTTGTTTTGGTGGCAGGCCTCTGCCCACCAAAGGAATTCTAACCATAGGTAAGGTATGATAGGAATAACTGCTTCTAGATCCTGAGAATGTTGACACCATAGGCTTTTTAGATACCATTGTAGTTTCCTCATATGCAGTCTTGCATATGGAATTAGTAGAATGCACGAGGCCATGAACCCCAAGGCTTGCAGTATTTTGTCTTGCAGACAGCAGGTTTTTTGTGGCCACTAGTTTGAAGTAAGTTGTCAAATGAATTTGTTTCTCTGGTGTGAGGAAAGCAATCTGGGAAGTTGTGTTCAAGCTTGCTCCCAGGAATATAATTTGTTGACAGGGTACCAGTTGTGATTTCTTTTTGTTTATGGTGTACCCCAGACAAGTTAGCACCTTTTGTATAAATGCCAGATGATTCAAAAATATGTCCTGGCTTTCTGCCTGAATTAGACAATCGTCCAGGTATGGGTATATTTGAATATTTCTTTGCCTGCAAAATGCAATGACTGGAGCTAGGCACTTTGTGAATACCCTGGGCGCAGTAGATAAGCCAAAGGGCAGTGCAGAGAACTGATAGTGCATGTAGCCTGCTTTGAAGGGTAGGTATCTTCTGCAAGATTCCCTGATTGAGATGTGCAGGTAGGCTTCCTTTAAATCCAGTGTTGCCAAACAGGCATCTTTGCATAGCATAGGAAGCAACTGGTGAAGAGTTAGCATCTTGAATTTTGGAATCACCAAAAAAGGTGTTTAAGATAGAAAGGTCCAGGATAGGACGCCATGAGTTGTCTTTTCTGGGTACCAGGAAAAGTCTTGAGTAGAAACCTTGTCCCTTTTCCTCTTCTGGTACAGTTTGAATAGCCTTCATGCTTAAGAAAGAGTATTTGCTTTTGAGTCTCTGCCCACTGATTTGGTGGTAGATCTGGCCAACCGTTTGGGGTTGGTAACATGTGGAAGTGAAATCTGTATCCGTGGGAAACTATATTTAAAACCCATTTGTCCTGGGTAATGAGTTCCCAGTTTTTTGCCTGCAGAGCAATCTTTTCCCCTAAAGGAGCAATCAGTTGAGAAGTGCTTGGAAGAATTCATTGAGACAGCTTACCATAGTGGGGAGTTTTACTACTTCCTGATTTGGAAGTGGGAGCCCTCCCACTGCTTAGTCCTGTGCGCACCCTGGGACTGAAGCCTGGGTGTTCTGCTGGTTCTGAGTTTGGACTGAGAAGGCCTGGAAGAGGCAGGATAGGACCACTTCTTAGAGGGCCAATGCCTACTAAATCCTGGAGGCTGTACTTGTAGGAAATCTTTAACAGTTTGCATAGATTTAGCTTTTTCCTCCATCTTTTTAAGAACTTCTTCTGCTTTGTTGCCAAACAGGTGGTCCTGATTTAAGGGAGCATCCAACAATTTAGCTTTAACATGATCTGGCAAGGATTGCTCCTTAAGCCAAGCATGCCTTCTAAGTACAGACCCAGTGACAGCAGCCCGGCAAGATGTCTATAATGAATCAAAACCACATTGCAAAGTATGTTTTCCAACCTGTTCAGCAGAATGCATTAAATCCTGTAAATCCTTATTTTCAGCACAATCATGAATCAACATCATTTTCTGGTTAAGCAATCCAATAATATGCTGCTGATACTTTAACATAGGAAACTGGAAATTCAAGGCCCTAATGGCCAAGGTTACAGAAGTGTATACCTTCATATCCCATCTATCCAGCGCCCTGGAGTCTCTATCAGAGGGGGTAGGATTTTTGGCAGTAGTAGCCTTAATGCCCTTGGGCCCCTGTGAAATGGTCTCAGGATCCACAGTAGAATTTTTACAAAAGAACTTGTGAGAGTCAGGAACCCTGTAATATCTATCAGGTTTTCTGGGAGCAGGAGGTAAAGAGTCAGGGGCCATGTTAGATTCCGAAAAGGCATCATCAACAATGTCTAGTACAGGAGGGATAGCTAAAGGCCTGTGTTGGGGCAGGAGTAAGAAATCCCTAAGCCTCTTTTTAGAATCAGAGTAATCCTGGCTTTCCCAACGAAAATGCTCCCTAAGAGTATGCAGGTTTCACCAAAAGAGAAATCCTCTGGGGAGGGAATAGAGTCCTCTGCATCAGAATCCTCATAAGTAGATAAGGGTAAATCCTGGTCATCAGAGGAAACAGAAATTTCAGAATCCTGGTCAGAAGTATCATAAGCAAATTCAGTCCTATGTCTCTTGGAGGGGGAAGGCTGGCTTCCCCTGATTAAAGTAATAAGGTCTTCAGCCATTCTTATCATTTGTTTTTTAGGCATAGAGGCCTGACCATGCAGTCTGGGCGTCAGTTTTCTAGTCATGGTTTGAGTTTTAGGCCTTGAAGAAGAAGCTGGCGTCAGTTTAATATGCAAGTCAGTAGGCCTGAATACACCCTCAGAAGCCGGTGCCTGCACAGTGGCTCCGGACCCATGCAAGATTGAGACATCCACAGGTTCCACAGTTGAAGCATCTCACGGCATACCAGACTCCGAATGGGTCTCAGTAGAGACCTGCGAATCTGAAGTAGCGAGTATCAGGGGCTGCGAAAGCACCTCACTGAGTACCAGCGAACTGGCGACTGGCTTAGGAGAAGCATCATCGGCAGCTTTGGACATAGGCGGCCTGTCTCTGTCTTTATCTTTGCATTTTTTCAGAATGTCGGTAGTCGGATGGCTTACCGAAGGCATATCTGGATAATTGAATCGAGTACCAAAATATTTAGAAGCGAAAATATACCGACGACGAATAGTTCGTTGCTTAAATAAGGCACAAAACTGACAGCGAGGTACGTCATGGTCAGGGCCTAGGCAAGGAATACAGCATGAATGAAAATCTTTATGAGGTATTTGCTTTCCACAAGAAATACAATTATTGACTTTTACTGACATCAGTTTAGAGCAAGAAAAAGTTTGCCCAACAGGGTACATAGCTTTAGTTGAAGACTTCGGTTTTGAAACTTGAAAACGAAAATTTCAGGAGTCGGACGACTGGCACTTGCGAACTGCTTCTTCTTCGGGCACCGCACGGCAAGAAAGACTGGGGTAATGGCGTTGGCTGTACGCTTTATACAGGAAGACAAAGGATTGCCAGCACCAAATTCAGTGTAGAGAATCAAAAAACATCCAAAAATGCTGATAAGTAAAGAATATGAACTTTTATTAAATATAATAAACAACCCAGACCGGTTTCAGCCAACAGGCTTACCTCAGTGGGAAAAAAAGAATAATAACTGTGAAGTGACGCACACACACACACACACACACACATATATATATATATATATATATATATATATATATATATATATATATATATATATAGCAAGAGTCATCCAATAGGATTCTTCCCAAGGTGATCTTCCCAACATTCAAAATGTTTCCTATGTGAGAAACAAAGAGAAAATAAAAAAGTTATACAATAAAATAACCACATAATCATTATACATTGTAATTGGTAAAATAAAACTTTATAAATGATCATTCAAGCCGGGTGAGAACAAAGCCCCCAGTTTAATGATCCAATACTTCTCTTTTTTAGTGAGAATAGAGTGCCATCCTTGTTTATTGGATCTATCACCAAGAATTCTGTCAATGATGATGAACTGCAATCTGGCTGAATTATGTTGTATGCTATGTCGAAATTGGGCATTGGTCTCCCTCCTGGTTCGTATATCACTATGGTGTTCAGACATACGTAATCGAAGTGGTCGTGAAGTCTGTCCAACATAGAATGAACCACATGTACACGTTGCAAGATATACCACCCAATCGCTGTTACAATTGCCAAAGAATTTGATATCAAAAATCCTATTAGTGTTTTTGCTAGTGAAGTGTTTAGATGTGAAAATGAATGGACATGATGAGCAATGACCACAATGGTATGTGCTCCATAGTTTATCACCTGTCATGGTTAGTTGGTGATGCATGGCTCCAGCCGAACTGACCCTCTTGAAGTGTGAGAAAAATGAACCTAATGTCCTCCCCCTTCTGTATCCATACTTACATACATCACCAATCCAAGGTATAAGCTCCTCATTGGCTGTGAGAATATTCCAATGCTTGGATATAACATTCCTAATAAGGTTAATGTTACGTCCAAATGTTGTGATGAACCGTATAGATTCATCCTGTTCAGTCCAAGTCTTGTCAGAATATTTGAGGAGGGAGGTTCTGGTAGAATTGAGAGCAATTTGTTGAGCACCCCAGATGTCAAGTTCCTGATAGCCCCTAGCTCTGAACCTGTTAGACAAATCATGTTGAGATTCATCATAATCGTTATCTGAAGAACAAATTCTGCGAATCCTGAGGAATTGAGACTTGGGTATATTTCAGATGATGTGGTAGGGATGCATACTGGTTGCATGTAGTAAGCTGTTATACTGGGGGTATTTACGGAATGTTTTACTGCGTAAAGTGTCATCTGGATTCCTGGTTATAGTCATGTCCAGGAAATTGATCTCATTTTTATCATGTGTGGATGAAAATTCAATAACCCATTTGTTCTAGTTGAGATATAGAACAAATTCTGCTAAATATTCCTCATCAGAACGCCAAACCAGCCAACAATCATCCAAATATCTACGCCAAATATCAAGTTCCTCAAGATACAAATTATGTGTAGAGTCATAAATGAGGTGTTCCTCAACATATCCCATGAATAGGTCTGCGTATATGGCGGCAAAAGATGCCCCCATGGCAGTACCCTTAAGCTGCCAGTAACATTCTCCTTTAAAATAAAGAACATTTTTATTGAGAACATATTCAGCCATGCAGACCAAAAGTGTGTTAAAACCTTTGGGATAAAGTTGTGCTTTGTCTAGCCAACATTTTAGGGCTTCCAATCCAGCCCAATGTGGTATATTGGTATATACAGCCTTGACATCCAGGGTGCAGAGTAGCCAGTTGGGTTCTAGTTGGTTATCAGCAATAATGTGCAGAAATTGTGTGGTATCCTGTATTCTGGCACAAATCAGGCCTAGTAGTGGTTTAAGATATAAGGTGAGGAATTCTGATAATGATTCTGTTAATGAACCCATGCCAGATACAACTGGTCTTCCAGGGGCTTTGGTGAGACATTTATGTATCTTGGGTAACAGGTATAGTGTTTGTTTCTGTGGATCTTGTACTGTAAGATGTGCCTTCTCTGTACCTGATATAATACCTTCAGAGACTGCTAGGTCCAAAGAGTTGTCAATTTCTTGCTTGAAGTTAAGAGTGGGGTCAATAGGCATCTTCATGTAATGGGAAGGGTTGGAAAGTTGTCCATTTCCCTCCCCCAGATAATAATCCGTGTCCATGATAACTACTGCCCCACCCTTGTCGGCCTGAGTGATGACAATATTTTTATTGTCCCTAAGTTGCTGCAATGCCTGTTGTTCAGCGTTGGTTAAATTATGTTTCAAGGGTGAAAACTGATCCAACTTAAAATGTATGTCTCTGAGTACCGCTTGTTGAAAGACTGCTACATTTCGGTTCATGGGTGGTACAAAGTTGGATTTGTGAAATTTAAATTCGTTAGATCTTTGGGAATCAGATATGGACCCAAAGAATAGCTTGAGGTTGATCCTGCAGCAAAAGTCATTAATGTCATTCACTATGTCAGACTCATCAACAAAAAACCCAGGAACAAAATTCAAACCTTTATTTAGAAGTTTCTTTTGGTCCTCGGTTAAAACAGTTTGAGAAATATTCAAAATATTGCCATCTATTGTCTCATAAGTGTTTGAATAAGACCCTCGATTGTGTCTATTTTTGTACTTTCTATGCTTTCTCCCACCCCTCCTCCTGGTATGTTTAAAGGGTGGGCTTGGTTCTTAGCTTTTTTAGGAACCAGGGATTCACCAGTGTTAGTCCCTTCAGTGTCTGTAGTGGAGGAATCATCTGCTGATGTACTGCTGTTCTGATGAGGAATATTTAGCAGAATTTGTTCTATATCTCAACCAGAACAAATGGGGTATTGAATTTTCATCCACTCATGATAAAAATGAGATCAATTTCCTGGACGTGACTATAACCAGGAATCCAGATGACACTTTACGCAGTAAAACATTCCGTAAATACCCCCAGTATAACAGCTTACTACATGCAACCAGTATGCATCCCTACCACATCATCCGAAATATACCCAAGTCTCAGTTCCTCAGGATTCGCAGAATTTATTCTTCAGATAACAATTATGATGAATCTCAACATGATTTGTCTAACAGGTTCAGAGCTAGAGGCTATCAGGAACTTGACATCCGGGGTGCTCAACAAATTGCTCTCAATTCTACCAGAACCTCCCTCCTCAAATATTCTGACAAGACTCGGACTGAACAGGATGAATCTATATGGTTCATCACAACATTTGGACGTAACATTAACCTTATTAGGAATGTTATATCCAAGCATTGGAATATTCTCACAGCCAATGAGGAGCTTATACCTTGGATTGGTGATGTATGTAAGTATGCATACAGAAGGGGGAGGACATTAGGTTGATTTTTCTCACATTTCAAGAGGGTCAGTTTGGCTGGAGCCATACATCACCAACTAACCATGACAGGTGATAAACTATGGGGCACATACCATTGTGGTCATTGCTCATCATGTCCATTCATTTTCACATCTAAACACTTCACTAGCAAAAACACTGATAGGATTTTTGATATCAAATTCTTTGGCAATTGTAACAGCGACTGGGTGGTATATCTTGCAACATGTACATGTGGTTCATTCTATGTTGGACAGACTTCACGACCACTTCGATTACGTATGTCTGATCACTGTAGTGATATACGAACCAGGAGGGAGACCAATGCCCTATTTCAACATAGCATACAACATAATTCAGCCAGATTCCAGTTCATCATCATTGACAGAATTCTTGGTGATAGATCCAATAAACAAGGATGGCACTCTATTCTCACTAAAAAAGAGAAGTATTGGATCATTAAACTGGGGGCTTTGTTCTCACCCGGCTTGAATGATCATTTATAAAGTTTTATTTTACCAATTACAATGTATAATGATTATGTGGCTGTTTTATTGTAAAACTTTTTTATTTTCTCTTTGTTTCTCACATAGGAAACATTTTGAATGTTGGGAAGATCACTTTGGGAAGAATCCTATTGGATGACTCTTGCTATATATATATATATATATACATATATATATATATATATATATATATATATATATATATATGTGTGTGTGTGTGTGTGTGTGTCACTTCACAGTTCTTATTCTTTTTTTCCCACTGAGGAAAGCTTGTTGGCTGAAACCATTCTGGGTTGTTTATTATATTTAATAAAAGTTCATATTCTTTACTTATCAGCGTTTTTGGATGCTTTTTGATGCTCTACATTGAATTTGGTGCTGGCAATCCTTTGTGTACTTGAACTGATTCCTGCCTTGCATCTGGGTCTTACTTGCAGAGTATCTCTTCTTGGCCTGTATGCTTTATACCACTGACTGCCTGACATCACGGAAGATGTGACAGCACTGACGCAGGACCCAAGACTTTGATAATCAGGCTGACTGAGGGCTACTGCAAGCAGATAACCCAAGTGTGATGACTGCAACAGTGAAACCCGAAGAACATCTGACATTGTTACAGACACAGAAAAGTGTGCTGCCAGCCTTGCACAAAAGGATTGGGTAATGCGAGGCAGTCCATAAGTCGAACTATCTTCGACTGAGATTGAGGAGTTTTTTGCTACTCTGCAAAGTGATCAAATTTATCCCTTTCTCACAGCATGTCCCAAGATTCTCCACTTGGGTTGCCTCCTCAGGTCTGCTTAAGTACTGTTCTGGGAATACCATACTTCTGATTTGTGCAGTATAGTGGATATCAGTCAATTTGTGTTTTTTCCTGTTATGTAGGATCATCAGGGCTGCAAGCTTCATGGGCACCTGAGAATACAATAGAGGTGCTAGGTAACATGTTTAGATGTCTTCACACCTGATGTACTGTCTGGCTCCATCATCATAGATATCCCACTACCTAATGTTTGAGATGAGTCCTGTGTACCATATGGCTCCACCAGTGTGGATATTCCACTGCTGATTTTTGAGACAAGTCTGACTTTGACAATGATGGAGGTGAACAGCTGGCATGGTCAGGAAGCAGATACAGGGAATGTACAATTCACATCTCCTAGCAGTGGAGAGGGTCTCTGTACCAACACAAGACACACAAAGTCCCACTGAAGGGCAGGTTGTCAGTGACAGACCTAAAAAGGAAAGTATGTTCTTCCCAGTGGCTCAGGTTTCATTACCTACCCTAGCTACACAGGGCATGGGGATGACTGTGTGGGTTGGCATACTGGTGGCCATACATACTATGGGTACTAACTCTCCCAGAACTACCTGCCTTAATGTCTGCAACCTAACAAATGAGCAGGGCCATTGAAGAGGCACAAGTTAGCAACACAGTGGTCTTCGCAGAGTTGCTATGTATGGTACATGTACTGCAGTATATGTGTGATGAGTGCATGTCTCATACGTGTAACATTCTGGACATATTCTATTACCTGCTGACAAAAGTCCTTCCCTCCCTTGTTCATAGTTCATATGCCAGGAGTGTGTCACACAGCTGGTCCATGTCTGGTTCTAGTTTTGCTGGACATCATGGATGTAAGAGGCCTAGCTCAAGATCACCCAGTGCCACCACTTCCACAACAACATCTAGTGTGGAGGTGCATACAGGCAAGAGATGGTACCCAAGAGGGTGTGGTGCAAGTACCAGTGCTACGTCTAGTAGGCAAGGGATCCCCATATACCTTTTATGCGTGCCCTGGACATGTTCACATGCACCATCCACAGTGCAGCAACACCTACTGAGGCTGTTTCACAGCATATCTACGCATAATCCACTGCAAACCCCAATTCCATGCAAAGACATGAACAGAGACAGACATACAGACAGAAGCAGACACATACATACACACATACACACACACACACACACACACACACAGACACACACACGCACGCAAACACACACACACACACACACACACACACACACACACACACACACACACACACACACACACACAGTGTCTCCTCCAGAAGCATTTTACAACAGGTTACAACATCAGACCCACACTGCATGAAGTTATTTTGAGTTACATTAGTACTCACACATTTCCATGTGGAAGACACTGCACACTCGTGTTACCACCCCCACCAGTGCATATTCCCCTCACTGAATACAAAACACTTTGCAATAAAGTAAAAAGCTTATTACAGCAGACGGCAAAGCTTATTTCTCCTTACTCCAAACAAGCCATAACACAAATCCTAAAAAGTTCTGGAATAGCATCTCCTCCCTCCTCAACTCTTGCAAAAAAGAAAATCCCTGCCCTGATCCAAATGCCCTGGACATGGATCTGGCTACCCAATTTAACTCTTTCTTTATTGACTCTATTACCAAATTAACATCTTCCTTCAATAAAAATCCTTCCTCCTCTCCTGTACCTTCCCCTTCCTCCCCGCCCTCAAAATCCTCTACCTCTCAACAACCTCCTTTCTCTATAAGCCCATCCCCATATCTACTATAAAAAAACTTCTCCTGAAGTTGAAACCATGCTCTAATGAACTATGGCCTTCCCTTGCCTCTACTTTCCAAATGCATCTTCTTAACAGATGCCTTCAATCTAACTTCCAAAATCTGATAAACCTGCACGCCCTCCAGGCAAACATCTTCTATCCTTCTGCCTAGCACATTACTGGAATTCTCTCCCACCACTTATCCGTACTACTAAAAGTCCCTGTGTCTTTAAAACACTACTTCATTCACACTTAAATTCACAATGGGAATGCTCTTGCTCTCCTCTTACATAACATCCTTAACTATAACTCTATAAATACATATCTGCATATAGCCCCTTTCCCATAACTTCCTGAAAGGTTCAAACTCTCTTTATAGTACCTTAATTTGTTAACAATGGGATGTTTCATACATTCTTCTCTTTTAAATATCAATTTATTGCAACTATTACCATTTATTTTTTTCTAATTTTATTCATTAAATTTTTTTTTTTTAGTAAACTTTGTTAGACTTGTTGTTCTGTAATTTTTTAAATTCTACTACATTTGTTTCTCCCCAGGACTCCACTGAAAACGGGCTCCTCATGATCTAATGGACCATCCTGGTAAACAAACTGCAAATAAATAAATAAATAATGTCCCTGACAACATCCCTTCCTATTTTCTAAAGATAGCTGCTGAAGCCGTTGCCTTCCCTATCTGCATCATAATTAATCATTCAATAAAAGAAGGCTATGTACCCCAACTCTGGAAAAAGGCCTTTATTATTCCCCCTACACAAAGGGGGCAACAATAACAATATTCCAAATTTTCGACCTATCACCATCCTATCTCCCATCTCTAAACTTCTTGAAAAGTGTATCCACCTACAATTTCTTCCCTGTCTTATAGGCAACCTGCTAACTCCCACACAACATGGATTCAGACCTGGACACAGCACTACCACTGCTCTCCTCTCCTTCCTTGAAATTGTTAACAAAGCCCGTGACTCTGGCTGTATCATCTCTAACCTCCTCCTAGATCTCTCAAAGGCCTTCGACACCATCTCTAACAACCTTCTCCTAACTAAGATTTCAAATTTAAATCTATCCCTCCCATCTCTCAACTGGTTTACCAGCTACCTCTCTAATAGGCAACAAGCAGTAAAACGGAAAAAAGCCACCTCCTCTTTCCTCAGCACCTCTACAGAGTTCCATACTAGGTCCTCTTCAGTTCAATATATTTATAAATGATTTCCACCATTTCATCCCCAGTGCAAAACTCATCCAATATGCAGATGACTTCTCTATCATCTGTTACACCACCTCCATCCCCTCCCTGATAAAGCTAACCCAGGATGCTTTCTCCATCACTGAAAAGTGGATGCTTGACAACCGCCTAGCACTCAATGTATCCAAAACTAAACTTATGATATTTACCCCTTCCAAAACAACCACCATAGACAACAACTCATTCTTTATCACTAGTCAGAACAATACATCCATCAAAATAGTATCTCATGCCAAACTACAAGGTGTCCTCATTGATGACCAGCTTAGGTTCGACACTCACATGCACATAAACATCAAAAAATCTCATCAGAAACTTGGCATGCTCTATCGCCACACTCACTACCTCACTTCCTCTACCAAGTACACTCTCTCTACCACATACCTCACCCCTTCTCTCCTATATGGTGCCCCACTCTTTACCAACTTACAATCCTCTCTTAAGATAAAACTCTCTTTCTGTTATAATAAATTTGCCAAGTTTGCCGTAGGCCTCAAATCCTCCACCCATCATTGCATCACCCTTCATAACTAAACTGGTTAGAGCTTCTCAACTATCTCACCTACACTCAACTCATCCATGCTCACAAACTCATCTTCATGCCCTCCCTTTGCCCCTCCCTTTTTTCCACCTTTAAAATGCATGTTCCTGAAAGACTCAAGATCCAATAATCAAAATCTAATTGAATGGCACAAACCTGCCTGTCCTCCAGGCAAAAATCGCCAATTTTTTGCCCTAGCATGCCAATGGAATTCCCTTCCTCCACCCATTTGTACCACCCCTAGTCAATCTACCTTCAAAATCTTACTTCACTCCCACCTAACATCCTCTCTGGGAATGCTCCTGCTCCCACCCCACATAAAGTACAGTTGTGCACACTTACCATAAATGTAGATGTTCGAGTGTATTCACTGTTGCAGTCATCACACTTGGGTTATCCTGCCAGGGGTAGTCCTCAGTCGGCCTGAATACCAGAGGCTTAGTATTTCTGCGTCAGTTGCCATCGCTCCAGGACTATCATCAGGTCATCAGTGGTATAAAAACA
Source organism: Protopterus annectens (assembly GCF_019279795.1). Lineage (NCBI taxonomy): Eukaryota > Metazoa > Chordata > Ceratodontiformes > Protopteridae > Protopterus > Protopterus annectens. The sequence goes on from NC_056726.1 coordinate 1,395,937,626, forward strand.
GGCAGCTGATGCCATTACATCAGTTTTTTTTTGCCCCAAATGTCAGGAGTCCCCAATAGGGAGCTAAGTTATGGTGGAGTAACACTACCAGTAGAAAGTAAATACCAATAGCTCTGTAAGGGTGAGGAAGAGAGAAAGAGAGAGACAGAGAGAGAGACAAGGGGGCTGGAGGGTAGGAAATCAGGACTGCAACAGTGAATACACTTGAACATCTACATTTATGATAAGTGTACACAACTGCACAATGTTCTTCGTGTTTCACTGTTGCAGTCATCATACTTGAATTGATTCCCAAAGCTGAGGAATGGGTGGAGGCAGTCAAGAAGAGTTGGTGCTGGCTAGAATGCCCTGCAGGACTGTGGTTGCAAAGCCTGCCATGGATTTTGAAAAGATAGGCAGGTGGTAATGCTTAGTGAAGGTATGAACAGAACTCCATGTTGCAGGTTCCAGGATGTCCATGGTAGGGACCCCTCTGAGAAAAGCTGTGGAGGTTGATGTTGCCCTAGTAAAATGTGTTCTGACTCCCTGTGCGGGTGGTTTCCCATGGTGTTTATAACAGAAATGGATGCAGTGTGCTATCCATTTGAAGATGGCTTGTTTTGATATGGCTTTGCCCTCTGCCCCTGGTGCAACGCTGACGAGTAACTGGTCAGATTTTCTAAAGGGCTTAGTCCTATCCAGGCAGAATCTGAGCTGTCTGTGCACATCTAAAGAGTGCAGGATCCTTTCCCCCTTATTTTGAGGTTTAGGGAAAAAGGTGGGAAAATGAATGGATTGGTTGAGAGCCACACTGGACACCACTTTAGGCATGAAAATTGGGTTAGTGCTGAGGGAAACCCTGTCAGCGTGAAAAGTGATGAAAGGTTCCACAGCCATAAGTGCTTGTAGCTCAGACACTCTTCTAGCTGAAGTGATGGCCAGAAGCAAGGCTGTTTTCCAAGAGAGAAATTTTAACTCTGCTGAAGCTGCAAGCTCAAAAGGGGGGGGGGGGGCATGAGCTTTTCCAACACAAAGGTAAGGTCCCAAGCAGGGGTAGGGGCTCTTCTTGGTGGCCTTAAGTTGTTAGCCCCTCTTAGGAACTGTTTGATGAAAGGGTGTGAGAAGAGACGTGGCTCAGTGCTGTAATGTGCACAGACGGCAAAGGCATGGATTTTAACGGAAGAAAAGGATAGGTCCCTGTGGAGTAGTTCTGCTAGGTAATCCAGGATGAGAGGTAAGGAGGGCTGTGCTGGGTCAGCTCCTTTAGTCTGGATCCAAAAACAATACCTTTTCCACTTGTCAGCATAGGATTTTCTAGTACTGGGTCATCTGGCTTCACATATGACATCCATCACCTGTTTGCTTAGGCTGGCCACTGGAGGAAAAGTCAAGGAATAAGCCAGGCTGCTAGGTTCAGGGTCTGCAACTGTGGATACAAGAACTCTCCCTCCTGCTAAGTCAGGAGAGTTGTAATCTGTAGGAGGTGCCATGGAGTCAATGGGGACAGACTGCACAGTAGTGGGTACCAGTGTTGGTGTGGCCAGTCTGGGGCAATCAGGATTGCCCTTGGTCTTTCCTCCCTTATTTTGAGTAATACTCTGGTAAGAAGAGGTAGAGGGGGAAATGCATAGACTGAGAGGTTTGCCCACTGGAAGGATAAGGCATCCACTTTCCGGGCCTTGCTGTGAGGTTCTCTGGTGCAGAATTTGCTGAGCTGGTGGTTGTAGGGGGAGGCAAATAGGTCCACCTTCGGGGTACCCATTTTTGGGTCACAAGGCTGAAGGTGTTGTGGTTTAACTGCCACTTGTGTGGGTCTAGGAGATTTCTACTTAAGTTGTCTGCCAGAGAGTTTTGGTTTTCTGGCAGGAATTAAGCTTGCAGGTGAATATGCATGGCTGAGGCCATGTTCCAAAGGGTCATGGCTAGCCTGCAGAGTGGGTAAGAGTGGGTTCCCCCCTGCTTGTTGATGTACCACATTACTGTGGTGTTGTCGGTTTTGATTAGTAGAGGCCCTGGAGAAAGCAGGGATCTGAAAGCTGTCAGAGCGTGCTTAACAGCTAGCATCTCTTTTTGGTTGATGTGCAGATGAATTTGGTTTGGGCTCCAGTGCCTCTGAATGCACCTGCCATCCAGGCGAGCACCCCATGCATAGTCTGATGCATCCGTGGTTAGGGTCTGGGCGAGGTGGGGTTGTGAAAAGGGAAGTCCCTTGTTGGGGTTGCATGCTGCTGCTCACCAAAGAAAATCTTTTCTTAGACAGGGTATCATAGTTTCCAGGTCCTAAGAATGTTGACACCAAAGGCTTTTTAAGTACCACTGAAGTTTCCTCATATGCAGTCTGGCATATGGAATTAGCAGAATGCAGGAGGCCGTGAACCCTAGAGCTTGCAGGATTTTCCTTGCGGATAACTGGGTTCTGGTGGCTAGTTGAGAGAAGTAGCCTGTCAGATAGGCCTGTTTTTCTGGAGTTAGAAATGCCATCTGGGATGCTGTGTCCAGGCTTGCTCCTAGGAATACAATTTTTTGACTGGGGACTAGTTTGGATTTCTTTTCATTTATAGTGTACCCCAGTGAGGTTAGTAGGTCCTTTACAAATGTCAGGTGCTGTAAAAGCTTTTCCTGACTGTCTGCCTGAATCAGGCAGTCTCCAAGTAAGGGTAAATTTGAATATTTCTTTGTCTGCAAAAAGCAATGGCTGGAGCCAGACATTTTGTGAAATCTCTGGGAGCAGTGGATAAAACAAAGTGAAGTGCAGAGAACTGATAATGCATAGATCCTGCTCTGAACTGTAGATATTTTCCGCAAGAATCTCTGATTGGGATATGCAGATAGGCCTCTTTGAGGTCTAGAGTGGATAACCACGCATCTTTGGACAGCATAGGGAGAAGCTGCTGCAGTATGAGCATTTTGAATTTTGGTACCACTAGGAAGATATTTAGAATAGATAGATCTAAGACTGGGAGCCAGGTGGCCTCTTTTCCTGGGTACCAGAAAAAGTCTGGAATAGAACCCTTGGCCTATCTGATCTGCAGGAACAGGCTGAATTGCCCTCATGGAGAGCAGGGAATGAACTTGGTTTTGTGCCTCTGCCCACTGGTTTGGAGGAAGATCTGGGAATCCCTTTGGGATTGGCAATGTGTGGAAAATTTGTACCCCTGGGATACTATGTTGAGGACCCATCAATCGTTGGTGATGGAGGTCCAGTTTTCTGCATGGAAGGCAAGTTTTCCTCCTAGGGGCATGAGCAGATGGGCAGCGGTGAGAGGAGGAGTTGAGGAGTCATCTGGAATTCTTTCCGTAAGCCGGGGGGGCTAAGCACTCCGTGGTTTAGAAGTGGAGGTACTCCATTGCTTAGATCTCTGCATACCCTGAGACTGCTGTCTGGGGGGGGGGGGTATGTTACCCCTAGGTCTACTCTGAGGTGGCCTTGAGGGGACTGGAAAGGACCAATGTTTTGAGGGGAAATGCCTACTGAGTCTTGGAGGCTGAACTTGCAGAAAGTTTTTAACTGTCTGCATAGACTTAGCTTTTTCTTCCACCTTTTTTAAAACCTCTTCTGCTTTGGTGCCAAACAGATTGTCTTTGTTCAGTGGTACGCCCAATAATTTTGATTTGACATGATCTTGCAAGGTCTGTTCCTTAAGCCAAGCATGCCTTCTAAGTACATAACCTGTGACTGCTACCCTGCAGGATGCTTCTAGGGCGTCAATCCCACATTGCAGGGTATGCTTACTGATTTGGCTTGCAGAATGCATAAGTTCCTGTAAATCTTTATTTTCTGCACAGTCAGGGAAGGTAGATAATTTTTTGTTTAACAAGTTCCATGGTATGTTGCTGGTATTTCAACATGTGGAACTGACAATTTAATGCTCTAATGGCAAGAGTTGCAGAGGTATATACTTTTTTACCCCATCTGTCTAAGCCTCGAGAATCCCTGTCCAAGGGGGTGGGATTCTTAGCTGTAGTTGCTTTTACTCCTTTAGGTCCTTGGGAGATGACCTCTGGGTCAGCAGTAGGATTTTTGAAAAGAAATTTGTGCGAGTCAGGGACTCTGTAATACCTGACAGGTTTCCTGGGAGCAGGAGGTAAAGTATCAGGAGTTAGACTGGATTCCATAAAGACATCATCCACAACATCCAGAACAGGAGGCATAGCTAAGGGTCAATGCTGTCGTAAATCTAAATATTCCCTGAGTCTCTTTTTGGAATGAGGATAATCCTGGCATTCCCAATGGAAGTGCTCTCTCAAAGAATGTAGGGTTTCACCAAAAGAAAAATCCTCTGGAGGAGAGGCAGAAGGAATGGATTCCTCTGCATCAGAATCCTCATAAGCAGATAAGGGCATGTCTTCTTAATCAGAAACCTCAGAGTCATCGGACTCTTGAACAGACAAAGGTGCTGGGGACAAGTCTCTTTTTCTTTTAGCAGGGGAAGGCTGGCTTCCCCTAATCAGCATGATAAGGTCTAGCACCATTTTATGAATCTGTGATTGTAACAAGGAAGCAGGCGTGTGAGTTTGGGTCGTCAGTCTTTTAGGCGTAGCTCTTACTCTGGGCCTTAGAAACTTGGTAGTTTTAGAATGAACTGAAGATGAGAAAGAAGCTGTCAGTTTGTGTTGAATATCAGTGTTGAATATCGGTAGTGCGAAGAACTTCCTCAGAAGCCTATGCCTGCACAGCGGCTCCAGACCCACCCAAGGTAGAGACATCCGCAGGCTCCCTAGTCAAAGAACAGTCTCGCGGCATACCGCACTCCAAACAGGTTTCGGTAGCGGCCTGCGAATCCACTGATGTGGGCAGCAGGGGCTGCAAAAGTGCCTCACTGAGTACCGGTGAACTGCGACTCACTTAATGGAAGTGCCGTCGGCAGTTTTGGACCTGTGTGGTCTGCCTCTGTCTTTATCCTTACGTTTTTTCGGAAGATCGGTAGTAGGATGGCTTACCGAAGCCATTTCGGAATACGGAGATCGAAAGTGAAAGTATTTAGCTATAATAATGGCCCGACAATTAATAGTTTGGGCGTTGAACAAGGCACAAAATCGGCAGCGAGGGACATCATGGTCTGTGCCTAAACAGGTGACGCAGTAAGAATAGAAATCTCGGTGTGGTATTTGCTTTCCACAGGCGGTGACATCGGTTAGAGCAAGAAAAAAGGATCCCCAATGGGGTACTTAGCTTTAGAAGACTTCAACTTCAATTTCGGAAATGAAAACTCTGGTAGCAGCCGACCAGCACTCGTGTGAACTGCTTCTGCTTTGGGCTCCTCGGCAAGAAAGACTGATGTAATGGCGTCGGCTGCCTGTTTTTATACCACTGACGACCTGATGCCAGTCCTGGAGCGACGGCAACTGACGCAGAAATACTAAGCCTCTGGTATTCGGGCCGACTGAGGGCTACCCCTGGCAGGATAACCCAAGTGTGATGACTGCAACAGTAAAACACAAAGAACATCATCTTCTCCCAACTCTTCTCTCTTAACATAATATACTAAGAAGTACTGAAGTAAATAGAATATGTAGCCTATGATTCTGAAAGATTTGCCACGATGTAGCCAGCAATTATGCACAATGAGAAGCCACATGCAGGTTGAGCAGAGACTCAAAAAGAGGAAGCTGGGGTGGCAAATCTGTGGGGTTGCTTATATTCTTGGCTGGAGTGCCTTCTGTGTGGAGTCTGCATGTCCTCCCTGCGGTCGAGTGAGTTTTAAAGACATGTAGGTAGGGGTGTGTGTCTGTGTGTGCCTTCTGTGAAGGTTGGACACCAGGCTGACAACTCAACACCATAAAAATACCACTGCCAATCAATCTGCAGACTGGTGATCCGCAGTGGCAACCCTTAAAAGCTGAAAGACATTGCTTTGTTTTACTTCTTAGTATACTATGTAAAAACAAATCTCTACTTCCTCAACATATATTTTTTAAAGGAAACCTGTTTTTACATGCATTAGCTGGCACATGAAAATTTTCTGTTTGTTAAGTATGCTACAGTAGGTGCTTGTGGTTGTTTGGTGTGAGTGCCTTGGTAGATTACACAATACTCACATTGATGCAAAATTCAGGGATACATGCAGCAATCCTGCACAAGGTTTCTGGACCTATATCAGCCCAACCACAGCAGTTTTACTCTATGAATGAATCAGATTTCCAATTAGATTTTAACGAGAGACTCAGTCTGTGATAGATGGACAAGTCAAAGTTTCAAACACAACTGCTCTTACCTTCAAAACATTATACCATAATGGATGGCTTAAAAGTAAGCAGGCAATGTGAGAGAGCAGCTAGAATGGATGACGGACTTTTGGGATATTCAGAAGGAAGTATCCTAAGTATAAAACAAGTTATTATTTCTTCATATGCACAGTTGTTAAGGCCCCACATGGAGTACTGTATTCAATTCTAGGCATCTCATCTTTCTCACAAAAATCTGACAAATATGATAAATAATACATTCACCACATATTTTTTGAAAATTAAAAATAGCCTGTAAACATCCATAGAACAGTTATCTCCACCATAAACACTATTACAAACCAAAACAAAGACATTGGCAACCTTCAAACACTGGACCCCACCCAGTTTGGGTTCGTGAAGGGCCGATCTTGTCTCCTGAACCTGATTGACTTCTTCGAATCAGTCTCCAGAGCCGTGGACGAGGGTAAGGCAGTCCACACAGCCTATCTGGACCTTGCCAAGGCTTTTGACACCATCCCCCACTCTGGAATCATAGATAAACTTACTAAGCTGGGCATTAATCCCTACGTCATTCGATGGGTTGTCAACTGGCTTACTGACAGAACCCACACTGTAAAAGTAGCTGACGACAAATCCAGCTCCAGACAAGTGACAAGTGGAGTACCTCAGGGTTCAGTCCTGGGACCTCTCTTGTTTGGCATCTACTTCTCTGAAGTACAGGCCAACACTAAGGGACTCTGGCTAACAAAGTTCGCAGATGACTGCAAACTGGGAGCCATTATTGAATCCCCAAATGATGTGGATACTCTGCAAAATGGCCTTACAGAAACAGATGCTTGGTGCCAGAGCCATGGGCTCAAGCTCAATGCCAAGAAATGTATAGTTATCCCCTTTGGGAAAAAACATGTACCCGTGAATTACCACATAGGTGGCAGTACACTAAACACCGAAAGTGTGATAAGGGACTTAGGGACACAGGTGGACAGTGGTCTCACCTTCAATAACCACATCGCCACAAGAGTCAGGAAATACTTCTATGTGGCACACCTCATCACTAAGGGCTTTTCATCCAGAAAAAAGGAGGTAATTGTCCCACTGTGCTCATCACTCATTAGTCCCCTTCCCATGACTCCTATCTCTCAACCATATGGTCCATGCCCCCTTGAAATCCCGGTTGTGTTTTTTTTTTTGTTTTGTTTTTGTATTTTCATATTGATGATGCAATCACGCACCACCAGCGTAGGCCGCGTTTCTGTTGGTGATTGATCGGCAATGGCATTCTGTCATTATGAGCGAGTTAGAGCTTCAGCGATCACTGTGTTAAAAAATAATAATAACTTTTTTGCAATGGCTAAAACCTGGCTAAAAGTACATTTTGACAATTTTTTTTGTAGTCATCTGGATGACGATGGCCTGTGTCCAGCGGTATGTTCAGACAGTAGATAAGCAGTGTTTCTTGAGGTAAGTTTTGGCGGATAATTGGAACAGCGTTCATTTTAAGCTAGCATAAATTTTCTAAAGGATTATTTGAAGTTGTTTGTCTTTCGGCTTTTCCCGGTTAGGGGTCGCCACAGCGGAACTCCAGTCCACTAATGTTTGGCAGTAAATTTTCACAAACGCCAAGGTGCTAGCTCGACGTCCAACCTTCAACGAAGGTACGCCCATTTACGCATGTCTTTCGAAAGCGACCCAACCGTGGGGAGGACATGCAGACGCCACACAGAAGGCACTCCCCGCACTCCAGCCAAGAATCAAATGGGAGAACCTCTTGCTGTGAGTCTGAAACTCAAATGCGTGTCATTATTTATTGACTTTAGTCCTCATCATGCCAGTTGACAGTTGTTAACAGTTTTAATCAGCATTTTTCCATTGCAAATGGACTATTTTCTGAGCTACAGTTTATTACCTGTGCAGTGTTGTCTGCAAATGTTTAATGTATGTTCTTGCATTCTCGTGTTCCTAAAAATATAGAAATTAATGCCCTTAGTTTCAATGCAATGCATGAGCTCTTTTGGTAGTAATCTTACATGTAATTAATTAACTACAGAAAGCTGTGAAACAGAGATTCTACATAATGTGATAATCATTATAATGTGTTCCTTATTTGCTTTCACCTAGTAGTACAATGCAGCACATTTAGGAACTTAAAGGATGGCTATATAGTTCATATTACCAATGCATAAGTAACACCCCTTAGCCTTACATTAAGTTGCATGCCGCAATTAATCACTTACCAGTAAGGTGATTTAATAGTGCAATAAGCAATTTCTGTACAGTTGGTGGTACTTCAAAAGGTATAATTAAACCCTACTGATGTTTTGTTTTTAAATCAGCAAAAGAAGAAATCCTAGGACATGCAGATAAGACTGTCTGAAGTTTTATGCTTAAGATATAGGTATCACAAAGTAAACTTTCCCTTGCTTGATGTAGTCAGCAAGTTATTAAACAGCCAAACCTACATTTATTACATCTGTCTGTGATTATGCCTAGTATGAATGTATGTGCTTTTTACGTATTAAAAACATTTTCTTAAAACTGCACTTTACTTAGCATATACCAGTTTGTGAAGCAGGATTGTTTATAGGTCTCTGAAACATATGTTAAGTGCAGGTCTGTGAGCTCTGTGTTAAAACCAGAACAGAGCTCCCTATTCAGGCTGGTTGTGGGTGGGATTTAATGGAGCATTGTGTGTCATTCACTTCTTTTTATGTTCTGCTAATCTTAGTGCTACTGAATGGCATCTGATTTCTCTGCAGTCTAGTTATGCACATGCACTACAGAATTTGTATTTAGTTTGCATTTTCAAAATAATATATCACATATATCTGCATACATACAATGAAGAAGAATAAGAAAAAATGTTATGAAAGCTGCTCTGATGCAATTCTAGCCATCCTGGTGCATATTAGAGATTAATAAAATCAGCACGGTACTATGAATCTGAAAGATTAAAATGTGAAGCAGCTAGTGGAGAGTTAATTCATTCATTCTCTAGTTGCCCGATAAATGCATTTCAGGTTCATCTACAGTGCTGTACTGCAATTGTCTGCCTTACTGTGCCTGCTAAATCAAATTTTAATAAATTTATTTTTGCTAAATCAAATTTTATTGCTGTTTTCACTGTTTACTAAGCTCTTTTTGCTGTTTTCACTGCTAAGTATTTGCTGGTCTGTTCTGTGCTGAAGGAACCTATTTAGGGTTATATAGTCAAAAGAAAAAAGAATGAGAAAATTGGCAACCCTAGCAAGTGCCCTTGTACAAGCTAAAGGGTCTAGACATTAAACCATTACTTAAAACATATACTTTAGGAGGGGGGCTTCATTGCAAGATAATCACAGACTGGGAGGCTATCTTTAAAGACGTATCTAACCAAGTTGAAAACCTTCTCACAGCCAACTAAAACCACCAGAGCAGGCTCAACTATCCCTTGCAGTCTTGACGTTAAGGAGCACTGTCCTTAAGAGATCCTCAGTTTTCCAAATTAGTCCAAACCCAGCCTGTGTGGGAAAGATACATTTTGACAGAGGAGATTTAATCAGCTGTGCTAGGACTTTAACATATACATAAAGTTCCCGATTAATAAGAGAAACAAGGCAATGGTCCGTAACCAGTGACCATTAAGGAATCTTCCTGGGTTTAGGGATAACAATTATTATGGTAGATGTACAAGAGAAAGTTAATCATCCTGCAAATCTGGAAAGAACTAAAAATATTCAACAACCCATGGAAAATTTGATACAAGGCTTTTATACAGTTCTACATTTACCCCATCCAGGTCACAGGCTATACCACAAGGCATACCATCTATCACTTTGCATACTTCCCCTTGAGAAATTGTAGACAACTCTACTCCACTTTTCCAGTGACAGTTTAAGAGGGTTCGCTTTGTCAAAGAATTCACTCATCTTACTCTCCCAATCATCAAGCAATGGACTTCTAAGTAAAGTTGCTCATAAAAGTCATGGGACTCTACATTCATTTTTCCCCATTGAGCATAACCTGCTTCCCAGTCACCTTGAACCCTGCTATGGATATCTGTTACCTACAAACCTTGACCTTTAGTCCAGAAACTTGCCAGGGCTTTCACCATCAGGCCAGGCCCTCAGTTCAGTTATTTCTAAATATATACAGCTGTGGGATTTTTGCAACACAGTACACGTACACTTGATGACTTGTCAATTTCATATTTTAACTTGTTATGTGAAATATTGAATACTGAGATATTTCATTTGGAAATCCATGAATAAAGGATATAACAGGAACTCTTCAAAACAACCTAACTGTCTAGGACAGATGGACCCATCAGCACATGGATAATGCAGGACTGCAGGTAAAATGTAAGATTACTGTCCACTATCATGCTTAACAGTTTGCTGTGAGAAGTGTCTTCAATTGTTGCATTATTAAGAGAAAAGATTTTATTTATTTACTCTTTTATGAAAGAGGATTTGCAGAAAAAAACAAGTATTTGGGGGGGCAGGGTGGTGCAGGGGTGGGACTGGTCAGGGCAGGGGGGGGTTGACCCAAATGATGCAACATATGCGTACCACCGCATTTTTGTTTACAAAAAAAGCACTGCCTCCAGGTATTAAATCTTGGATGAGGAAGGCTCTGGTTTGTGACTGACAAAACTAACCCACCAATATTATTCTTTTCTTGGCTGTGCCACATCATACAGCCAAAATGTCCCTTAACAAAAATTCACTTTTACCGGCTATGGTGGAGGGAGTGACAACAGGTAGACCATCTACATGTCAATGGGGGAGAGATGGCTGCTGCACTTGCTGGGGTTTTTCATACAATGGCCTGCAAGCAGAAGCTACACTTTCTAACTCTATGTTCAACAAACATTTACAGTATAAAGTAAAGAAAGAAAATTGCACCAGTGAGTTACAAAATCAAAATTAAACCAGAGTGTAGTCATGGATGATACTGTAGAAAACAGGAACTAAAAGACTAAACTGAGTTTTAAAGATAGACTTTTGCATATTATTATTAAAATAGCAGGTAGCTTATTTACTGTGTTTGAGCAGTTATATGATAGTACTGAAGCAAATACCTTAAACAGATGAAAACCTGGTCATGTTTAATTAATCTGTTTGTCATCAGAATGAGACTAACAACCTGCTTGTCTTCTAACAGGCTCCCTAGTCTGTCTACCTATTAAAATTATGATTCCAACTTCCTACCCTGCATCTCTTTCCCTTTCCCCCATCCATCTTATGCTATCTTGAAAGTCACCATGGGTTTCTACTACTAAGGTCATTCTGGTGGCACAGTGCACATTTTTATTTATTTGCAGTTGTTTAACCAGGATAGTCCATTGGGCCTAAAGAACCCATTTTCAATGGAGTCCTGGGGAGAAAAGCTCCACATACAGATTATACAAAGATTAAGTTCCACACATAGATTACATGAAGATTACAGAGATTAACATTGTACAATTTCTGGTTATAAGACAGATCAAACATATTTTAATCAAAAGTAATAAATGCAAAAATATTAAAAGTCGAATGTGTTTTTTTTTTCTAGTGGGATAGGTAGTTAGATGCAGTAGGCTAAGAGATTGCTAGGTACAAGTAAGGAGTTGTATACTACAAGCGAGCATGAATTCGCTAACTGGGATTTGTAAGAAGGGGAACAGAAGAAAGAGTGGAGAGTAGGTTATGGGGGATGGGAGCAGGAGCATTGCCATGTGGATGTTAGATGAGAGTGAAGTAATTTTTTAAAGTATGGGAGGCTAGTGGTTGTACGAATGGGGGGGGGGAGGGAGTTCCATAGGCGTGCTAGTGAGAAGGACAGGAGGTTTTGTCCTGGGGGGTGGTGGGGTCTGTAAACCTCAATAAGGTTTTGATTGTTTGATCTTAGAAGTCTTTGGGTGTGGTGCATTTTAAAGGTAGTTGAGAGGGAGGGACAGAGGTATGGCTGGAATATGAGTTTATGAGCATAGGTGAGCTGAGTATAGGAGAGGTAGTTGAGTTTGTGGAGAGGTACACAGTGATGGGTTGATGATTTGTTGTTGGTGGCAAATCTGGCTATTTTATTGTAGCAAGAGGACAGTTTGGTTTTGAGAGATAATTGTAGGTTTGTTAGAAGAGGGGCACCATAGAGAAGGGAGGGAAGGAGAAATGTAGTAGAAAGAGTACGTTTTGTAGTTGAGGTGAGGAACCGATTGTGTCGGTAGAGCATGCCAAGTTTTTGGTGTTTTTTTATGTTTAGTAGTAGATGGGAGTTGAATTTAAGCTCATCATAGATTTGGACTCCTAGTAGTTTGGTTTCAGATACCAGCTCAAGAGGTGTGTTATTTTGGCTGGTGATGGAGAATAAATTTCTATCAGTTATTAGTTTTAGAGGGAGTAAATATCATTAGTTTAGTTTTAGCAGCATTGAGTGCTAGATGGTTGTCTTTCATCCACTGTTTTGTGGAGGAAAAGGCATCTTGAGTAAGTTTTAAAAGAGTTGGGATGGATGTGGCAGCACAGATAATTGTGGAATCATCTGCATATTGAATAATTTTTGCAAAAGGGATAGAGTGGAAAATATTGAAGAGGAGGGGGCCCAGTACAGAACCTTGTGGGACACCTGTGGGGGTGTTGAGAAAGGAGGAGGTGGCTTTCTTCCACTTGACAGCTTGTTGCCTATTGGAGAGATAGTTGGTGAACCAAGTCAGGGATGATGATGAAAGGTTTAGGTTAGATAGCTTAGTAAGAAGTAGGTTATGAGAGATAGTGTCAAAGGCCTTGGAGAGATTGAGTAGGATGGTAGATACAATGAGGCCAGAATCTCTAGCTTTATTCACAGTTTCTAGGAAGGATAGGAGGGCTGTCATGGTGCTGTGATGTGGTCTGAATCCATGCTGGGTAGGAGTTAATAGGTTGTTATCTAAGAGATGGAGAAGGAGTTGAAAATGGATACATTTCTCTAGGATTTTTGAAATGGGAGAGAGGATGGCGATGGGACGGAAGTTGGTAATATTAGTATTAGTTCCACCTTTATGCAGAGGAATGATGTAAGCTTTTTTCCAGATTTGAGGAACAATGCCTTCTTGGATAGAGCGGTTGATTAGGATACTGATAGGGAGGGCAATGGCTTCGGCAGCTATGCTGAGGAAGTATGAGGGTATGTTATCAGGGGCATTGGTGCATGGCTTTAGTTTCTGTAGGAGTTTTTTTATGGTAGAAGTAGGAATAGTTTTAATGTGGAAGGGTGGGGGTTGAGAGGGTGGGGGATCAGAGAAAGAAGATGGAGGGGGAGTTGGGTGAGGAGAAGTGGGGGTAGTCAGTGGATTGATATTTGAAAAAGAGGAGGTAAGTTTGGAAATAGAATCTATGAAAAAATAGTTGAATTGCGTGGCAAGATCAGTGTCTTGTACATTTGGGCAAGGTATTGGGTTTTCTGTAGTACCAGGTTTTAAGAGGGCAGTTATACCTCTCCAGAATCTTTGTGGGTTGGTTTTGTGGTTGCTTTGAAGTTGGGAGAAGTAGTTTCGATGGTCTGCATAGATAAGTTTTTTAACTGAGTTACGAAGAGTTTTGTATTCATTGAGGGTAGATGTGGATTTGTTCCTGTGGTATTGTGTCCAGGCTTTGTCTCTAAGTCGCATGTTGGTTAGCGTGTTTTTTGTTAACCTGGGGGTGGATTTCTTTTTTATTCTTTTGGTTATTAAGGGAGCGTGAGTATCTAGAAGATTTAGAAAGGTAGTATTGAAGTGAGTGATTGCATTTTCGAGGGGTAGAGTTTTTAAAGGGTACCAGTTAAGGGATTTTAGGGAATCTGAGAAAGCTTCTGGGTTAAAGTTTTTAAGGCATCGGGTAGTGATGTAGTTATGAGTAACCTGTAGGGGAGAAGGAAGACGTGTTGTGAAGATGGGAAGGTGGTAGCTGAGGGAGTCAGGAAGCATTCCACTATTGGACTAGTAGTGAGGGTGGGAGACTAGAATCCAGTCTAAGATGTTTCCACTAGTGAGGTCTTTGCATGGCCTAGTTACGGAGTTGATGAGTTGAGAGTAGTTATATAGGTTGATGTTGAGGGAGTCAGTAAGGGATACAATGGAGGACCAGTTAATGTTGGTGTCTCCCATGATTATAGTTTCATTACAGATGTTAGTTGAAAGCCAGGAGAGGATCTCTTCGAATATTGGGATATTGTTTCCAGGGGGTATGTAAAGGGAGGCTATGTATATATATATATATTTGTGTTTGTTTAACTGAAGATGGGAAAGTATTAATTCTGCATTAACGAATTGGGGAATGACTCTATTATAAGGTGTTATGCATAGGGAGGATGAGTAGAGTAGAGCTACTCCACCACCCTTTTTATGGGTTCTATCTGTTCTGATGATAGAGTAATTGGGTGGCACTATCTCTTCATTTTTTATATGAGGTTTTAGCCAGGTTTCAGAAATGGCTAAGATGTCTGGTTTATTATGGAGTTGCCAGGCATGCAGATTTGGAATTTTGTTAGTTAAGCTTTGTGCATTAAGAGATGCAAATAGGATGGATTTAGATATTGAGGAAGAGGGGTTTGGGCCTGGGTTGGGGTGTATATCACCAGATAAAAGTATGGAAGTTAGAAGTTGAGATAAGCAGTAGTGGTATTTGGATTGTTTTGAATGGGATGTGTGGGTTGAAAAATTAGTGGAGGATATGGAGGGGAGAGTGGGTGTTGAGGTTTTATGAGGAGGGATTACTTTGTAATGAAAACATAGGTTGTGGTTGATGGGATATAGTTCAGGAGAGATGGAGTTATAATAGTAGGTTAGTGATGTGTGGTGTGGGTAGGTTGTGTGTAGGAGTGGGGTGTGGGTGATGATATTAGGTTTGGTAAGATAGTAGATATAGGAAAGGTTGAGAAGGAGTAGTAGTTGAATAAGGAGGGCTGAATATTTTATAAACATATTGGCGTTTTGATAGGCAAAGTAAGTGTTGAGTAAGGAGGCAGGAGAAATGTGATGAAGGTGTGTTATGTATGGGGGTGGGGATAGGAAGATGATGGTCTGGTTAGATGAAGAGGAAGTAGGAGTGGCTATGAGGGTGTGTTCAGTCGATGGAGAGGAAGTAGGAGTGGCTATGAGGGTATAAATCTAGATGTAGTGGGGGTGGGTGGAAATTGGGGGTAGGGTAAGGGAGCGGAGTGAACCCACAGGGCGAACAGAGTGGGGAAGACCAAAAGGAGAGAGCTCGACAGTGAAAAAAGTATCAGCTACTACTGCTGATGATATAGAAAGGATAGCAGGTATGGTAAATATAGAACCAGAAAAGGACGAGTATTTTGTAGGGATGTAAGAGGTGTTATGAGTCAGAAAGTTAAAGTTGTACAGGGGGTGAAAAAAACAGATTGTAGTCAGAAAGAGAACAAAAACAGAACACAGGCTCTTAAGTTAAGGAGTCAGGTTAATAGGAGGGAAGCCAGGTAACATTACAGTTGCATCGGCATTTGGTTAGAGGGTACTGCCACCTAGTGGTGAGAATGAGGAAAGCAGGCAGCAATGGTGAGCAGATTACTTGCAACTTTCGCTGTGAAAGTATCTGGGACTAAGGTGACTTGGGGGGAGAGAGTATGTCCGTGTGGTCCATGGTAGGCTGCTGAATCACTTACAAGGGAGGTTAGACAAAAGTAAATGTATTACTAAGTAGGTAGTATAGACACAGTAGATGGTTTAAGGCTGCCTACATTCAATAGTAAACTTTAAGGACCACACCTTACTCTTGAGAAGTGCTTTCACAAATCCAGGGAAAAGCTGGTGCCTAACACCCTGTTCCAATTGTCCAATTTTCCTTCCTATTCCTTCCTTCCTTTTTTAAAATTATCCAATCACAACTCTCCAAAATAATTTATTTGCTCACTAGATAGCAAAGAAAGTGATCTGAGGTCAGGATCCTTTTGAGTCATTACCCAGTACAAAGGCAAGAATGAAAAAAAAAACAGTAAGATATAAAGCATTCTAAGTGTAAAGTAGCAGTTACAAGTAAAATACAATGAAGTATAACCATGTAAAGTATATTAACCAGAAGTAAAATTTTACATTCATACATGCATACAAAATTGCAAAACAACCTGTTTAGTACAGGAGATGTGCTTTTTCTTTATTTTTTAAGACTAATCTCCTCAGATATTGATTGAAGGCAGTGAACTGCATAATGAAACTGTGGTCCTTAACTGTCACATCCCTCACAGGCTTATTCTTGACATAGGTACTTGGGACAGGTATCCACTAGTCAAATTTCATTTACAGTGCTAATAAAATGCCAGCAGGCATCTTCATAACAGAAAGTAATGCACTGAGCAGCCACTTTGCTCATCTCTTGTTGGTTGCTGGCTTCTCTTCTGTATCTTTGGTAATCAGATGAACACCAAATTTATTTTGTGTGAATCATTAGTTAATTAAGACATATCACCTTGGCATTTGTGCACAGGTTTAAGACTGGTTTTGGCATGACTGGCAGTGACTACTACCAAAGTAAAGAAATGGCCACTTGCAAATTCAACCCTTTTGATACCCAATTAACTTTTCAAGCTTTTACGTTGTGCTACCTGCTTCAGGGAGGTGGTTATGGTAAAATAACACACACCCTCTAATATTCACAGTTCAGCTTCCTTAATGATTACTGATCTTGTGTACCATATCTACACAAATATTAAATGCTAACTATATAAAATGTAACAGAAACTGCCACTTTTAACATGCATTTAATGGTAACTCCAAGTACAGCTCTCAACTTTTTATCTCCAGAATTCAGAATACAAAATTAGTCAGTTAAAAAAACAGAATGTAAAAGAAGTATGTAAATGAAATGATTACCAGTCATCATCATCTTTCAACTTTTCCCGTTAGGGGTCGCCACAGCGGATCATCTCTTTCCATTTCTTCCTATCCTCTGCATCTTGCTCTGTCACATCAACTGCCTGCATGTCCTCTCTCACCATGTCCATAAACCTGATCTTAGGCCTTCCTCTTTTCCTCCAACCTGGCAGCTCCATCCTTAGCATCTTTTTCCCAATATACCCATCATCCCTCCTCAGCACATGTCCAAACCAACGCAATCTCGTCTCTCTTGCTTTGTCTCCAAACTGTGCAACATGAGCTGACCCTCTAATATACTGATTCCTAATCCTATCCATCCTAGTCACACCGAGTGCAAATCTTAACATCTTTAACTCTGCCACATCCAGCTCTGACTCTTGCCTTTTTGTCAATGCCACTGTCTCCAACCCATATAACATAGCTGGTCTCACTACCCTCTTGTAGACCTTCCCTTTCACTCTTACTGGTACCCGTCTGTCACAAATCACTCCTGACACTCTTCTCCACCCATTCCACCCTGCCTGTACTCTCTTCTTCACCTCTCTTCCACATTCACCATTACTCTGAACTGTTGATCCCAAGTACTTAAACTTGTCCACCTTTACCAACTCTACTCCCTGCATCCTCACCATTCCGCTACCCTCCCTCTCATTTACACACATATATTCTGTCTTAGCCTGCTGACCTTCATTCCTCTGCTCTCTAGAGCATATCTCCACCTCTCCAGAGTCTCCTCAACCCAATTCCTACTCTCATTACAGATCACAATGTCATCTGCAAACATCATAGTCCACGGGGCCTCCTGGCTGATCTCACCTGTCAACCTGTCCATCACCACTGCAAATAAGAAAGGACTCAGAGCTGATCCTTGATGTAATCCCACCTCCACCTTAAACGGATCTGTCACTCCCACTGCAGTCTTCACCACTGTCACACTACCCTCGTACATATCCTGTACCACTCTTACATACTTCTCTGCCACTCCCGACTTCCTCATACAATACCACAACTCTTCTCTAGGCACCCTGTCATATGCTTTCTCCAACTCTACAAAGACACAATGCAACTCCTTCTGACCTTCTCTGTATTTCTCCCATAACATTCTCAGAGCAATCATTGCATCTGTAGTGCTCTTTCCTGGCATGAAACCATACTGCTGATCACTAATCATCACCTCCCTTCTTAACCTAGCTTCTACTACTCTTTCCCATAACTTCCAGCTGTGACTGATCAATTTTATCCCTCTGTAGTTACTGAAGCTCTGCACATCACCCTTATTCTTAAAGATAGGTACCAAAACACTTTTTCTCCACTCCTCAGGCATCCTCTGACTTTCCAAAATTTCATTAAACAATCTAGATAAAAATTCCACTGCCATTTCTCCTAAGCACCTCCATGCTTCCATTGGTATGTCATCTGGGCCAACAGCCTTTCCATTCTTCATCCTCTTCATAGCTGACCTTACTTCCTCCTTGCTAATCTGTTTCACTTCCTGATTCACTATCCCCACATCATCCAACCTTCTCTCTCTCTCATTCTCTTCATTCATCAGCCTCTCAAAATACTCTTTCCATCTACTCAACACACTCTCCTCTCTTGTGAGTACCTTTCCCTCACTATCCTTTATCACCCTTACTTGCTGCACATCTTTCCCGGCTCTGTCCCTCTGTCTAGCCAATAAGTACAGGTCCTTTTCTCCCTCTTTAGTGTCCAATCTCTCATACAACTCTCCATACGCCTTATCCTTAGCTTTCGCCACCTCTCTCTTTGCCATGCGCCTCATCTCCTTATACTCATGTCTACTTTCTTCATCTCTTTGACAATCCCACTTCTTCTTCACCAGCCTCTTCCTCTGTATACTCTCCTGTACTTCCTCATTCCACCACCAGGTCTCCTTGTCCTCCTTCCTCTGTCCAGATGTCACACCAAGCACCTTTCTAGCAGTCTCCCTTACTAGTTCTGCTGTAGTTACCCAGCTATTCGGTAACTCTCCACTGCCTCCCAGTGCCTGTCTTAACTCTTTCCTAAACTCCACTTCACAATCACTTTTTTTTAACTTCCACCATTTAATCCTTGTTTTCTCATATTGTCTCAGACTCTTGCCTGTCTCTTGTAAAAACAAAAGTTATGTACTCACCGTAATGATGCATCTGTGTTGTCCATTTTCATTTTTCCTCAACTGATGGGTCTCGGATCTGACCATGGATCCAGCATGGTTGCTTTTTCCAAATTTATGGATCCAGCTCTCAAGCTCCTCCCTTTACCCATAATGCCCCACTAACCTAACATACCTCAGATCGAGTCTGCTGCCCCCATACTATAAGGAATCTATAAAGCAGAAATAAAACTAGAGCTCAAACAAGGAACAACAGTTCCCAAAGTAGTATCCCTTAGGTCTCTCCAGGAAGAAAGGGAAGGGGGTTATGAGGGCAAGAAGCTGAGGAAGAATGAAAATACAAAACACAGATGCAGCGTTATGGTGAGTACATAACTTTTGTATCTGATGTTGTTATTTTCATTCATTCCTCAACTCATGTAACAAGATTCCCCAGCTGCATGAACATTTGGTGGTCCTCATGGGATGATATTTTGGAGTACTGCAGAGCCAAAGCCAGCTCTGTTCCTACAAACTAAATCCAACTCATAATGAGCAATAAATCTATTGATGTTCATGACCAAAAGGCTGAAGAAGAGTCCATGGACCTTGCAGAATGTGCCTTAGGGGGCTTAGGTAAAGACAGCCCTCTCCGGTTATAGACAAAGGATATGCAATCACTTAACCATCTGGCTAAGGTAACTTTAGAAACTGCCATGCCCAATCTGTTAGGTGAAAAGGATACAAACAATTACTCAGTTTTCCTGAGATTTTTGGTGAGATGGAGATAAAATCGAAGTTGCCTGTGTACATCCAAAAGAAGGAGCATGTATTCACCCTTATTAGAGAAATTTGGAAAGAAAACCATGAGGTTAATGACTTGATCACTGTGAGACTCAGAAGCCACCAAAGGTAAAAAGGATGGATTTGTACATAAGGAAGCTCTATCCTTATGAAAAACCATGTTGGGAGATTTGGAGGAAACAGCCTGGAGTTCAGATACTCATCTGGCTGACATAATAGTAACTAGAAAAATAAGTTTTCCAGCACAAATATTTTCAGTCTGTCTTGGCTGAAGGTTCAAAGGGGCTTTGGGTCAGACGTTGAAGCAAGATAGTTGAATCCAAAGGAGAGGTAGGATCCTTGACTGGGGACATAAGTAAGATTGTGTCTTTCTGAAAGGTCTCGCACAACCTAAAAGAAGCCAAAGACAATTGATTCTTTACCTGAATGGAAGTTGGAATTGGCATCCAACTGCACTTTCATGGTAGAGAAACAAGCTCCCTCATCAAAAACTAAAGCTAAAAATTCAAGGACAGCCGGTATTGGGGCAGAAATGGGGTCCAAATCTCTCTAAAGGGCATAATTTGAAAATTGCTTCCTTTTACTTTTGTAGATTTTCCTAGTAGAAGCCTTTTGAGAAGACAACAAAATACGTTGGACTGGGGAGGAAAGCCTGAGATGTCTAGCCATCAGTGGAACTGGAGAAATCATGTGGTCAGTTTGAAGTCAGTTATGTCCAGATGAGTCTGTGATGATGTGAGGTATTGCCAGCTATGCCAGGAGAAGTAGGGCAGTGGATGTATAAAATATGCCAGCATAGCTAGCTGGAGTTTTATACAGAATTATATGTCATTTCTATATCAAACTGATTTGTACAGGTGCTTGTGTTAAAAATGTATTTGTAAAACTGCTTGTGTTAAAAATATATCAACAGTGAGTCCTGCAGAACAGAAAAGAAATACACCTGTATGTCAGACTGTATTGTAATTGATGAAATGAATATACTGTAACAGAGGATAC
Organism: Protopterus annectens; assembly: GCF_019279795.1. NCBI lineage: Eukaryota > Metazoa > Chordata > Ceratodontiformes > Protopteridae > Protopterus > Protopterus annectens. Next base: position 1,395,958,496 of record NC_056726.1, read on the forward strand.
TGGAAAAGAAGAGGTTAATTTCAGTACAGCTAATTTTGAAAAATAGTCTGAAATTAAATTACCTGGTTTAGGCCATAAAGACTGTATCTTATAGTTCTAATTACAGCTAGAGACAAAATGTTATGTGAAAACCAGGACTATGAATCCTACTGTAATGTCCTTGGAAGTAAACTAATTGCTACCCTGGAAGAGCGGACGTTTTGTAATGGTTTTATAGCTTCCAGATGCTATAACACATCTTAGCAAAGCTCTGTGTGTGTGTATGGTAACACATATGTGCTAGATTCTGGTTCAGTTTCAAGTAACGAGGGTAGTATGGAAACCAGAGTCAGATGACTATGACTAGATGTATGTGATGCAATTCTGTAATCCAGCACTGAAATGACGTTTTAATATGAGATAAGACAGAAGTCTCAGGGCAGTCTGTTTTTGAAACTTGACAAAGAAGTAAGACCACTCACCCACACCATCTTGCCTTGTTCTAGTAAGTGAACTAGGGGACAGAAGTTCTTTAGATCAATCAGGAAAATATAGTGAGATTAGTTAAGTACTGTTTTTCTGTACCTGTGTGAATCTATCCATCTGTGTTATTTTTAATATTTCCTGTGACTGAAACTCAGGTGTTTATTGTAAATAGATATTTAGTATTTTCAAGTTCTTTTATTATTTATTATTAGATATATTTAAACTTTTCATTGTGGCTGGTCTTTTAGAGAATATTTTAACCTTTGAGAGTACTTATACTTATTTGGTGACACTGTGGCCACTTCTGAAAGCCTTGCTGCATTGGTCAAGCACTACCATTTGTATTAGTATTAATTTTTCTAAGTATAACTGGATACCCTAGTAAGAGCCTTAGAGAAGCTGGCTTTGGAGTGTTCTGGCAGCAGTATCTACCCTATAGTCTTGGCAGAGGTGGCAAAGCTGGTAAATCTGTGCCAGCCTTTCCCAGGTGTGTGTGTCTGTGTGAAAATCAAATCAAGAGCGTGTGTCTCAACTACTTGGAGCACTGTATTTATAGAGAGGGTGGTGGAGGACTTGGCTTGGAACACTCAGCTGAGGACTCAACTCTACAGCTGTGGTCAGTGTGGAGCTTTATTTGGGGTCTGGTGAGAGACAGGGAAACCCAGCCCAGGATGGGAGTGTGGTCCCTGTGTGCTCTTAAGGAAAATTGTGCTTGGTGCACAGAGCTGCATCTGGGAATACGAAACAGAAGGTCTGGACTGGGGTCCAGCATCCAGGGTAGATACAGAAGATGAGGCCATAGGAAGGGAAACCAAATCTGACTAGGCCAAAAAGGTGCAATGAGGATAATTCTGCTCTTAACCAGTATGTTTTTTGTATGAATTTGGTAATTACAGGTAAAAGGGGATAAGCATAAAGGATATTGAAAGGCCAATCGTGAACTACAGCATTTCTCAGTGACTCTCCCAAACAAGGGACCAGGGTGAAGAACCTGCTGCTCTTGTTGTTGAGGGGAGAAGTAAAAAGGTTGCATCATGGCTGGCCCCATAGATGGAAAATTCTCTCCACCCCTCTGACACTGACAGACCATTTGTGAGGCATCAGAATGGACCCTCTAAGTTTGTCTGCAAGCATGTTGACTTTTCCTTGTACTGTTGCTATGAGAAATTGTCTGGAAAAGATCACTCATTGCCAAACTCTCATTCCCTCTCAACATATCGGATAAGATCTGGTTTCCCCCTGTTTATTGATGTACCAGACTACAGGCATATTGTCTGTTTGGAAAGCAATCATCCTGGAAGGAAAAACATTTTGAAAGGGCTACAATGATAGAAGGACTGCTCTCATTTCCAGGACATTGACATGCACTGTCTTTTCTGGGAACCATGTATCTTGGTCTGTCTTTCCCAAGAAATGCCCACCCACCCCAGCTGTGAAGCATCCATAGATAGTGTGGCCACCGGCAGCGGGAGAAAAACTGGTTGGCCCTGACAGTTTTCATCTGAATAGACCCACCAAAGAAGATATTTCTTGCAAACTTGTATGATACCGACTGGTACATACAAGGGCTCTTGGAGAACAGACCATTGTACTGACAGAGTCCACTGCAAAATCCCCATATGAAATCTAACTAAAGAAACCACAGTAATTGATGCTGCAATGGACCCTAAGGCTTGCAAGACTAGTCGTGCTGGAGGAGAAGAATGCAAGATCACTTCCATGACCTGGTATCTGACAGTTTGTACTCTTGTTGGAGTAAGTGATGCTATCTGATTGACCACATCTAGATGAACAACTATGAACTCCAAATTCTGCATAGGTGGCAGCTGTGACTTGCTGTAGTTGACTTTGATGCCTAGACATAATTGGAGCAAGTAGTCCCTTGCTTGTAAAAGAAGATGCCTGGCCGGAGTAGTCAGGAACCAGTCGTCTAAGGTGAGCTGCTACCACAGCCATGGCGGCTGTGGTGAGGCAAAAGGGAAGTGCTCTGAACTGGTAATGACTGGCTCCAGCCGGAAGTCCAGATATCTTCACAAGTGTCTGTTTATTTTGATGTGATAGTACGCATTCTGAAGATATATTGAACACATCGAATTGTCCTTTAGCACCAGGGGCAAATGGGACTGAACCATAACTATCCGGAACCTTGAATATTTCACAAATTGGTTTAGTTTGCTGAGATACAGAATGGGTCTCAAGTCCCCTGTCTTCTTTGGCATGAAAAAGAATCTTGAGTAGGTTCTGGATCCTATCTGGTCTGGGAGAGGACTTTCTGGATGACTCTTTTATATAGCATCTTTTCTATTTCCAAGGCTGCTACCTCCTGCTGATTGGGTTGAGCATCAAGGATTGTTTTAATTTTTGTGGGGGAATTTAGGAAAACGGTATAAAATAACCTCTGTATATGATCCTCTGAACCCAACAGTCTTTTGTGATGGATGCTCAGGCTTTGTGAAGCAGAGACAAGTGTCGCCCTGACTGCCTCCACAGAACAACAGCCAGGCAACCTTTCAGGAGTGCTGGTAGGGTTTCTCTGAAAAGGAATCCCAGAAATCCTGATTCTGCAGGCCAACTCTTCACACAAGGGCAGTGTCTTCCATTAGAGCTCCCCCCTCCGCCTCTGGAGGAACCATCCCCTTGTGAGTCCTGGAATGGACGTTGGGACTTGCGAAACCACATCCTTCTGCCTCCTCAAGGATTCAAGGAAAAAGGTCTCTAAGGAATAGAAAAACAGATCGCTGTGACAGACAAGGGCTATCCATCCTGTTCACCTCTGGAGAGTGTTTTCTTCACCTTTAGGACAAACAAGGATGATCCATTGAAATTAGCATTGATGACAGAGACTTGAAGGGCTCCGCAAAATTGCATAGGTGCATCGAGGCATGTCTCCTGACTCCTATGATTGAACCTGCCTCCTGTGAGGTACCCTCTGCAGCATGGGATGTCAGCCTCATGGACACACTAGATATAGACTGAAGGGTTGTCAGTTGTGAAGAGATCTTGTTCTGCTCCTCCACAGACATGGATCAAGAAAGACAGTTGGAGAGCTCTTTAGTCAAATCTCTTTGCAACATGGTGAAGTGTGCCAAATAATTCAATGACTACAGTACAAAGGTTGCCAAAGAGAAAACATGCTCTTCAACTCGGTCCAAAGCCCTAAACTCCCTGTTAGGGGGATGGACAAGAGAGGTCTGCTCTAGGAGCTCTTTATTAGTGGCTGCTGCCACAATCATGGCATCTACTGGGATCCCAATGCTCCAGAGTGCTCTGTCCTTTGTGGGGCTAAAATTCTATCTGTGCACTTGGGGATATGCTCCACAGTATCTGGATCCTCCATGCACAGAGTGAGACAAGGTCTATTAGCTCATAAATGGGGGGGGGGGGTCACACAAGATGTAGCCAGGCCAGACCCGAAAGCCTCCAGGTATAATAACTCCTCCTGGGAAGGGGGTATTGTTAGACTATCCACTTTTCTGTTTTAGAAGTTCAAGTATTTCTTCAAAGGAGACATCTGCAGGTGTAGATCTGGGGGACCCTTCCTCTTCATCAAAGTCAGTGTCCTCAGTGAGAGATACCTGAGGAGAATCTATGTGTCTCTCTTTACATGTTCTCTTCCTAGGGACTTCATCAATGGGTTGGTCTGGTGAGGTATCGGAAGTGAGAGGGGAATCCTAAGGGACTGACAGGAGACTTGAACGGGTTGCTTGTCCCAGTGGGACAGAAATGAGAGGTACAGAAATAAGATTCAGTGGTGGAACAGAGATAGGATCCGAGGGGGGCAAGCATGTCCTTTCTCTAGGAAAAGAGAAGGCTCTCTCCACTATCTCAAAGAAAGACAGTCTAGGAGAAACAGAAGCTGGCAGCACAGCAGCCAAAGTTCCCTGTGCTGATGAGGCCTGAATCCTCCCAAGCCTCCTTCCCACGGATGGAGTTGGACCCAAGCTGTCCAGCGCAGACGCACCAACAGACAAGGATGGCTCCGATAATTTCTGAGATGACTCCTACCCCCTGGAGCTGGCGCTGATGCTACAACTTTGAGAGTACTCCTGTTCCAAAAGGATTGGAGTCAGATGTCTCAGGAAAGTGGTTGGCGTCAAAGAATGACCCGTCTTCGAATCCCATGAGGACACCTTCAAGGATAAACACAAAAGCCAGAAGAAGTAGCTGAATTGAACCCACTCAAAGTATTGCAGGCTGCAAATCACCACACAGTTGTATAATGCAGAATCCACTTTATTAACTTCAGACAAAAAATCCAATGGTCTGATGAAGTCTAAATTTTTCTGGACGAAAACGCTCAACCTTGGATTTTTTGTCTGAAGTTAATAAAGTGGATTCTGCATTCTACAACTGTGTGGTGATTTGCAGCCTGCAATACTTTGAGTGGGTTCAATTCAGCTACTTCTTCTGGCTTTTGTGTTTATCTGCTTCAGTTTGTGCATTGTGACACCTTCAAGGATCTCAGAACTGAAAGCTCCAAAACCATGGGACGGATCAGACAAGGAGATATTAACTGAAAGTCTGTGGAGGGCAGACTCATGGTTAAATGGAAGATGGAATTACCCCCATCTGGATCTGAGTTCTGAGGAACTTCCTCTTCATCCTATCCACCTATGCTTCAGACAAGCTCCTAGAGGACCTAATTCAGGAAGTGGTACATGGTGGCTTGGAGTGCTTCTTTGTAGTCTCCTGGAGAAAGGAAGAAGGAAGTCAAAAAGATATAGGTTCTGATGAGTATTGTGGTAACCGGATCTGAGGTGACAGGCTTTGAGGAGTTAGGATCCGAGGGACTTGGATCTGGCTTTTTTGAAATGTTTGAAAAAGGCTCAATGGTTGGAGCCAAAGTAGGTAAACAGTCCAGAGACCTTTTCTGCAGTCTTTATCCTTAGGAGCTGATTCAAGCTTCCCATTTTCGGACCTCTTGGAGGGGGGGGGGGGGTTGAGCCTCAGTAGGTAAAGAAGAGGACACAGAAGGAAGAAGACCCTTCAACACCAATTTATTCCTTTGGTCACTAATAGCTCTAGAATTAAAGCCTGCACAGACAGTGCATTAGGTATCTAAAGGTGTGCGCCTAAGAAATACAAAACATTCACTAGGGAATCTTATGCTCACAGGAAATGCATTTTTTATACCCAGTTGGCATATCTGTCATGATTAAAGTGGTTATATAGAACAGGAGAAACTTTTTTTTTTTTTTTAACATCAGAAAAGAGATTTCAACAATGGTAGAAAGGAATACCCTTTAAAGGGCAGGATTAAGGGGGATAGAAAGAAAGGTAAGAATACCAACAATGGTACTCCAGGAAGCACCCAAGATTTAACAGGTAAAAAATAAAAAGTACTGCCTGACGGACAGAACCAAAAAAATTAGAAGGCAAGGGAGGAGAAGTGAAAGGAAAAGTAAGACAGATAACAGTAATACAATAAAAAATTTAGTACCCTGAAAAAACAAATCCCGATTGCCTGAGAGAGAGAAGGATCCACATCTGAGCAATCTGGCAGCAAATAAAGTTCAGAGGTATGTTAAGTTACTGGGGCATTATGGATACAGGGAAGAGCTCGAGAAAGAAAAAAACTGGAAAAAGCAGCCGAGCCAGACTTGAGGTCGGATCTGAGACTCCGTTGAATGAATGAAAACAACATCAGATTGTTAGGTTTTCCAGTAAATAACTAAAGGTTTCCGTCAGTAATTAATGCAAGACATTAAAGTTTCATGCTTCTAATTGTTCACAAAATGTATCCTGATGAAAAACATGCTTTTTTTATTAACTTTTAAATGTAATTACATCATCAGTACTGTCAATAAATAACCACTGGCATTGGCAAACACACCTGGCTGTCAGTCAGGCAGTTTATCCCATGAGATGGGAGCAGGTAGGATGGGGTTTGCTACTGTGCATCCATGGAGGTGCATCTTTCATAAATAACCAAAAAAATCTACTGTCTTAAAGCAGAACTGAAGTTCTTAGAGAATGTAAAGTGTACAGAAGGGTTATTCACACTTGGTCATAGATGCCAGGAAAAAGAAAGAAAATTCCAAGATTGCTTAGAGTACTTTCAGTGCGTCAGGGGTATGTAAGAGGCATCCAACGCCATTTTCTTCAGTTTTTCTTGCCCCAGAATGTCAGGTGCCCCCAAAAGGTAGGCAAAATATATATATATATATATATATATATATATATATATATATATAGCTATATAAAAACAAAACAAAACCCTTAGGTACAAGCAAATACACCATGGAAATAGAATAGGATAAAGTGGTAGAGATAAGTTCAGCTAGTTCAGAGGGGATGGAGGGAGGGTAACCTGGACTGCAGCAGGGTGAACACTCGAACATCTACATTTACGGTAGGTACAAAACTGTACTATGTTCATCGGGTTACCCTGCTGCAGTCATCACAATTGGGTTGAATCCCAAAGCTCGGGAGGGGAGGTGGAGTCAAACAGGGTTAGAAGAGGCTATTAGGCCATGCAAAACTGCAGTGGCAAAACCAGCTCTAGTCTTAGAGTAAAGAGGTAAGTGATAGTGTTTGGTGAAGGTGTGCACTGAACTCCAAGTAGCAGCTTCCAGAATATCCTTGGTTGGCACTCCCCTGAGAAAGGCTGCTGATGTAACTGTAGCCCTGGTGGAGTGGGACCTAATGTTAGCAGGTACTGGTTTCCCATGATGTGTGTAGCAGAAACGTATGCAATGTCCTATCCATTTAGAAATGGTCTGTTTTGAGATAGCTTTTCCTTGTGATCCTGTAGCATAGGCTACAAAGAGCTGGTCAGTTTTTCTGAAAGCCTTAGTTTTATCCAAGTAGTAACGTAGTTGCATGTGAATGTCCAAAGAGTGCAGGAGTCTTTCTCCTTTGTTCTGGGGATTTGGGAAGAAGGTGGGCAAGTGAATGGTTTGGTTTAGGGCCACACTGGATACCACCTTTGGCATAAAGAAAGGATTAGTTCATCAAGAAACTCTGTCTTGGTGAAAAATGAGTAAAAGGTTCCAATGCCATTAGTGCCTGTAGCTCTGAGACTCTTCTAGCTGAGGTTATTGCTAGAAGTAGGGCAGTTTTCCATGAAAGAAATTTTAAATCAGTTGAAAAAGCTGGTTCAAAGGGCGGCAGTGTAAGCTTTTCCAGGACAAAGTTGAGATCCCAAGTAGGTGTTGGAGCTCTCCTTGGCAGTCTTAAGTTCTTAGCCTCTCTGAGGTAATGTCTTAGGAGTGGATGTGAAAATAAAGGAGGATCCGTGCTGTAATGAGCTGAAATTGCTGAGGCGTGGATCTTAATAGATGAAAAGGAAAGTCCTTTGTGTAACATCTCAGTTAAATATTGTAGAATCTGAGGAATGTTCGGCTCCAGGGGATTTAGGCCTTTAGCTTGGTTCCAGGAGCAAAATCTCTTCCATTTGTCTGAATAGGTTTTCCTGGTGCTGGGCCTCCTGGCCTCCAGAATGACATCCATAAAAGTTTTGGATAAAGGTGTTGGCTGGTTGTTCAGGTGATTTGCCATGCAGCCAGGTTTAAAGTCTTGAGCTGGCTGTGTAGAATCAGATTGTCTCGCTGGGTGAGCAGGTGAGGAATTTGCGGCAAAATCCACGGTTGGCCCTGGGCCATGGTCCTTAAAATTGGATACCAATGTTGGCGTGGCCAATCTGGTGCAACGAGAATCACTTGTGGCCTCTCTAATCTGACTTTCAGCAGTACCTTTGCTAGAAGAGGCAGTGGAGGGAAGGCATAGACTGTTAATGTTTTCCAACTAAATGAGAGAGTGTCCACTTTCCAAGCTAGTGGATGGAAGGTCCTTGTGCAAAATTTTTGAAGTTGGTGGTTGTGGGGGCTTGCAAATAGATCTATGTCTGGGCGTCCCCATTTTTGAGCTATCATTGCAAATACTTGTGGATCTAGTTTCCATTCGTGTGGATCCATGATGTTTCTGCTTAGGTCGTCTGCCAATGTGTTTTTCTTTCCTGGCAGGAATTGTGCTTGTAATTGAACCTGGTAAGACAGTGCAGTGTTCCACAAGGTCATTGCTTGCCGGCATAGAGGGTAGGAATGTGTGCCCCCTTGCTTGTTTATGTACCACATAACTGTGGTGTTGTCTGTCCTTATTAGTAGTTGTCCTGAGTGTAGAAGGTCCTTGAAAGCTGTTAGGGCATTCTGCACTTCTAGCATTTCTTTTTGATTGATATGCAGGTGTCTCTGATCTGTAGTCCATTTGCCCTGAATGCACTGTCCTGCCATGTGTGCTCCCCAGGCATAGTCCGATGCATCTGTTGTCATAGTTTGCCTGGCTGTGGGTAAGGTGAAAGGCTGACCCTTGTTGAGGTGACATGCCTGTGCCCACCATAGAAACTCCTGTTGAAGGCAGGGAATGAGTAGAATCATTATTTCCAAGCTGTGGCTGTGCTGAGTCCATACACTTTTCAGGTACCATTGTAATTTCCTCATATGCAGTTTTGCAAATGGTATTAGTAGAATGCAAGATGCCATGAATCCCAAGGCTTGCAGAATTTTTCTTGCAGGGAGTTGGATCTTTGTTGCCATTATTTTGAAATATTGAGACAGTTGTCGTTGTTTGTCTGGCGTGAGATAAGCCATCTGGGCCGTTGTATTCAAGCTGGCACCCAGGAATGTTATGTTTTGTGAGGGCACTAGTTTTGATTTCTTTTCGTTTACTGTGTACCCTACGCAACTTAGTAGGTGTTTGACAAATGCCAGATGCTGTAAAAGAATGTCCTTGCTTTCTGCTTGAATAAGACAGTCGTCCAGGTATGGATTTATTTGAATTCCTCTTTGTCTGCAGTATGCAATTACTGGTGTCAGGCATTTTGTGAAGACCCTGGGCGCAGTAGATAAGCCAAAGGGCAGTGCAGAGAACTGATAATGTGCTGAACCTGCAATGAAGCGGAGGTATCTCCTGCAACTTTGTCTGATAGGGACATGCAGGTATGCCTCCTTGAGGTCCAAAGTGACTAGCCAAGCATTCTTGCCCAGCATGGGAAGAAGCTGCTGTAGTGTTAGCATCTTGAATTTTGGTACTTGCAGATAGGTGTTCAGAATTGAAAGATCCAGAATGGGTCTCCATGCTTTGTCCTTTCTTGGAACTAGGAAGAGTCTTGAGTAAAATCCTTGTTCCTGCTCCTGTGTAGGTACCTGTTGAATGGCTCTCATGTTCATAAGAGCTGTAATTTGTTTTTGTGCCTCTGCCCATTGATTTGGTGGCAGGTTTGGCATTCCTTTGATCCTTGGTAAGATATGAAAGTGGAATCTGTATCCTTGAGAGACAATGTTTAGAACCCATTTGACTTTTGTGATGATGTGCCAGTTGTCTGCAAAAAATGCTAGTTTTCCTCCCAAGGGTGTTGCCAGGAGAGATTTGCTTGGTTATTTGTGGATAGAGTCATTGTGTCTGCCTTCTGTTAGCTTGGGGCCTGTCTTCTCCTCCTTTCTGGGCAGCAGAACCCCATTGGCAAGGTTTGTAAGGGCCCTGTGACTGACCTCTGCCCCTTGGGCGTCTGTATTTGCCCCTCTGTGATCTGTCTGAAGCTGGAAAGGACCAATTTTTTGTTGGCCAATTTCTGCTGAAGCGAGGGGGTTGTACCTGTAAGAAATCCTTGACCGTTTGCATAGATTTAGCCTTATCCTCCATTTTCTTTAAAACCTCTTCTGCTTTGACACCAAATAATACATCCTGATGTAAAGGTGCATCTAATAATTTTGCTTTAACATGGTCAGGGAGGGTTTGCTCTTTTAACCAAGCATGTCTACGAATGACTGAGCCAGTAACAGCTGCTCTACAGGAAGCTTCCAGTGAATCAAATCCGCATTGTAAAGTATGCTTGCCCACCTGTTCAGCGGCATGCAACAGATCCTGCATTTCCTTGAACTCAGGCGGTTCTGAGTGTGTGCTCATTTTTTGTTTTAACTGAGACATCAGGAATTGTTGATATTTCAACATGTGAAACTGGCAATTTAATGCTCTCATAGCCAGAGTTGCAGAGGTGTACATTTTGTTTCCCCATCTATCTAGGGCTCTGGAATCTCTTTCAGAGGGCACAGGATTTTTAGCCATAGAAGCCTTTGCTCCCTTAGGACTCTGGGATATGGTTTCTGGGTCAGCTACAGGGCTTTTATAAAGGAATTTGTGTGAGTCAGGTACTCTGTAGTATCTGTCTGGTTTGGCTGGAGCAGGAGGTAGAGAGTCTGGATTTAAACTAGACTCCAAGAAGACATCATCCACAATATCTAAAACAGGAGGAATAGCAAGAGGTCTGTGCTGGGGTAATAGAAGGAACTCTCAGAGCCTTTTCTTAGAATCTGAGTAATCCTGGCCTTCCCAGTGGAAATGTTCCCTCATGGTATGTAATGTTTCCCCAAAGGAGTAGTCTTCAGGGGGGGATGCTGAGGGAATAGAGTCTTCAGCATCAGAATCCTCATAAGGTGGAAAAGTGTAATCCTGTTCTTCAGAAGAATCTGAGGAGAGAGAAACCTGGTCAGAGGATGCATAATCCTCCTCTTGTCTTGGTCTTTTATCAGGAGGGGGATGGGAACCCCTGATAAGGGTAATTAAATCTTCAGCCATCTTAAGCATCTGTTTCTTAGGCATGGGGCCTTGACCTGTTGACTGATGAACAGTTTTCTTAGGTTTTAAAGGAGTTTTAAGTTTAGCATAAGATTTAATAGTGAGTGTAGTCGGTCTGAAGACACCCTCTGCAACCGAAGGTGTTTCCTCTGCACCGGTGTCTAAATTTGCCCCGGTGTCGGTAGATGGCTGCGTCGGCCTAGTAGACTCCGCGTGGGAGTCGGCAGCTGTCTGAGGTTCCAGCTCTGCGGTCATCAGGGGCTACGTAGGCGCCTCACTGAAAACCGGAGAACCGGCGACAGGCCCAGCTGAGGCCTCGGGGTCTGGCTTATTCCTAGGCTGCCTGTCCTTATCCTTGCGTTTTTTAAGAATTGCGGTCGTCGGCTGCTCTGACGGCATGATATCATTGAATTTCCTACCAAAATAATACCGTGCAAAGTCAAAACGGCGTTTGATAGTGCGTTTATTAAACCTAGAGCAAAAACGACAACCTGTGACGTCGTGGTCTGGGTCTAGGCAAGGAATACAATAGGAATGGAAGTCCTTATGAGGTATTTGCTTCCCACAAGAAATACAATTGTTAACTTTTTCTGACATCGGACTGAGGCAAGAAAATGTTACCCAACGGGGTACTTAGCTTTATTGAAGACTTCGGACTGAAATTCAAATCGAAAATCTCAGGTGTCGGCCGACCGGCACTTGCGAACTGCTTCTGCTTCGGGCACCGCGCGGCAAGAAAGACTGAAGAAAATGGCGTCGGATGCCTCTTATATACCCCTGACGCACTGACGTCAGGGAAGAAGCGACAGCAACCGATGCCGGACCAAGACTTTGGAATTCGGGCTGACTGCGGGACCGCCTGACGGCAGGATAACCCAAGTGTGATGACTGCAGCAGGGTAACACGATGAAAATCTGCCTAGTAGTTCTCTGTCTTCTGTCATGTCAAGGAAGGCTGACAAAACAAAAGTCTGTATCACCAGCACAGAATAACTCTCATCCAAATCAAAATTATGACAGAGGCAGACATAACACTGAAGGAATCTACTAGAAAAAAAGATCTAGATGTTTCAGAACATATATGGAAAATGCTTCCATTCTGAATTTTTATTTTCTGGAAAATGAGTTGAGCTATATTGCCTTTTCTCAAGTTTTCACAAAAGATCAAGCAGGTTTCTTTCCTTCTGTAATTTTCACTGAATATTCAATATCTAATCTAACAGTGTTTGTACCAAGTTTTATGGAGGGTACTGTTCCATGCAAATCTCAACAGCAGCTTCTACTCTATAAACTGATAGAAATTTAACAATTAAGGATCTTGGCCTTTCCATTTCTTTTACTTTTAGAGATTGGTCTTATAGCTCATTGAGCCCTTTTAATGCCACAAGCCAGGCTTTCAGTCAGTTTTAATGTTTTGGGAATGCATGTACTCAGAAACCTTACTATGTATCCTCCTTAAATATCCTCTGATATACCAGATACCACGGTATTATTTCATCTCTTTTCTGTATTCTAAGTCATGCATCTTCTTTATCAGCCATGCATTTTGTTGTAATAGAAATTCTGTCTGATGTTCCTCTTCCTTAACTCACTTATCCAGTTCATTTTACACACTTTGTTTCGTTTACTTGTGACTGATGCTAATATATTACATTGCTCAACTGTTCATTTTGCGTTACAGTTTTGCAATAAATTATCTATTTTGATCTAATTTACAATTAGTTCTCGCACTGATGTAAGCAGCTGTTGCACAACTTTTCTTAAGGTAGATTTTTGCTGTGACCGTTTACTTGAGCTCATTCCATCAGGCAGTCTTATCAGGTTCTTGGAAAATTCACAGGAATGTTACTAAACAAACACTGTTACAGTCAGGATATAATATTTTATTACTTTCTTGGCTTATTTAGTTTACATTTATGTGGTTTACTTACATTTTCCTGTCAGTATAAAAAATATACTCAATAGCAAGTTTACTTGCCCGTATAAACATTTTCCTGTAGAGCCTCTGCATCGTGCTGCTACTCAATACAAGCACTTTAACTTTAAAAAGTTGGCTATTCACTGAATTTCCAGAGGGAGTCAATATAGCTTTATTAGAAATAGCAAACAAAATATAATGTTTTTAAACACAAGAAGCCCAGTGGAGAAGGTAACTGGAATAAAGGGAAGACCACAACTAGATAAAATCCTCTGGTTTAATACAAAACGGTGAGCGCTTTCGCAATGGTAACCATTGCTTCATCAGACAATTAATTCAAAGCACAACATATATATATATATATATATATATATATATATATATATATATATATATATACTTTAATTCAAAACAAATCAACCAATCCTAGCACTCAAAAATTAATTACCCTAGTTACATATCTCATTCAATTAAAATTAATTAATTAGGAATAAAACCATAATAAAATAAAATAAAAGCATATGTATATACATATGTACTAGGATACATATTGTTAATACATAAATACATGTGTAATCATGGCTTGTTCTAAGAAATAGTCGCCTCACAGTAAGACACTGTCCGGTTCGATTCTCAGCTAGAGCGTCTTCTACGTGGAGACGTGTGTGAATGGACGTACCTTCGTTGAAGGATGTGAATCAGGGCTGGTAACTCATCACGTAAAAATCAACTACCAATCATTAGCGGTCCGGAGTTCTGCTGTGGCGACCCCTAACCGGGAAAAGCCGAAAGACACAACAACATATGTACTTAATCTTATTTTTATCTTAACTTCCTAGATTTCAATACTGGTTTCAAAGGAACACTATCATTAGACCTAGGCCTCTATGTGCTCCCAGTTTCAAAATCCATTGCACTTCCATGTTTTCAGTGGTGTTAACTATGTTCCCCATTCTAGATGATGACACATTTTTTGGCATTGAGCTTAAGGCCATGGTTCTGACACCAGTCGTTGGTCTCAGTGAGGTCAACATCACTTGGGGAGTTAATAAAACCTCCCAACTTGCAATCGGCTGTGAACTTTGTCAGCCAGAGTCCCTTCGTGTTGGCCTGGACTTCAGAGAAGTAGATACCAAACAGGAGAGGACCCAGGACCGAACCCTGTGGGACTCCACTTGTAACTAGTTGGCAGTCTGACTTGGAGTCAGCTACTTTCACACTGTGGGTTCTACCTGCAGGCCAGGTGCAACCCACCTAGTGATATAGGGGTTGATGCCTAGCTTGGTGAGTTTTTCAATGATTCCTGAGTGGGGAATGGTATCAAAGGCCTTGGCCAGATCAAGGTAGGCTGTATGAACCACCTTGCCTTCATCCACAGCTCTGGTGACTGACTCAGAGAAATTGACCAAGTTGAGCAGGCATGATCTACCCTTCACAAAACCAAACTGTATGGGATCCAGAGTTTGGAGATTCCCTGTATCCTTGTTTATTAGGTCCATGATGATGCGTTCCACAGCTTTGCATATCATACTTGTCAGGCTAATGGGGCGATAGTTCCTAGGGTCTGTAGTCACTCATCCTTTGTGGTGAGGGATCACTGCAGCAGTGCGCCATTCGATATGGACAAAGCCAGAGGTGAGGCTGTGATTGAACAGGGCACACAGTTGAGGTGCCAGTTCACTCTGTAGTTCAAGTAGAACACAGCCAGGGATATTGTCAGGTCCCAAAGAAGCTGTATTCTTGGCCTTGGTCAGTGCTGTTTTAACCTATGCAGCAGTAATACTGGGTGCCTGGCAATCTACTGGTATTGTGATTGGTCCTTTGGGGGGTGAGAGGGGTAAAGTTGGCACTGAATCTGTAGGCCAGTGTATTGGCAATATCTGTTGTAGGAGGTACCACTGTGTAGTAGCTCAGAGCAAATCTGGGTATTGCCATGGAGATTCTTTACATAAATATAGAAGGCATTGTAGTTGTCTCTACTATCTGCTGCAATTCTGTTTTCATAGGTAGCTTTAGAGGATTTGATGAGGGATCTCAACTTTTTGTTGAGGCTAAGGGACTTTTTCCAGTCTTGGGACTTCACCTTAATCCACATCAGTTTCCTCCTTCTGTTGTAGAGTTTGTTTATGGCAGGGGACCACCAGATTGGCTTCCTTTTTTTGGAGGAGAGCATCTTGGTTCTATTGGGTATGTCGAGAGCCATGCATTTGTGTACATGTTCGTACAGTGCATTGGTGTATGATTCGGTGGTCATGCAACTATTCTCCATTTGCATGGGTGCCGTGAAGTTAGCCACCTCTGTTTTTAGGAGCCCAATGTTAGCTTGGGAGAAGTTTTCATGGTGGTTACCTTTGCAGGGTGGTGGAGGAGGGATGTGGATTTCCATGGTGATTAGTTTGTGGTCGGATCTAACTAGGGAGGAGCTGACTATTGGTGTACAGCAACAGTCACCCATGTTAGTAATGACCAGGTCAAGGATGTTGTTACCTCTAGTGGGGGTAAGAGCGAGCTGGTCCAGGGCATTGGAATTAATGAACTCAAGGAAACATTGGGCAAGTGTACTAGTACATTAGTAGTTTTCCCAGTTAATGGAGGGGTAGCTGAAGTCGCCTAGTATGAGAGTGTTAGGTTGGACCCTAATATTCCCCAGGATGCTTAGGAAAGTGGAGTGTGAGTCTTGGGACATGGTTGGGGACCTATAGCAGGCTACAACCGAAATCGCTGTCTTACCCAATGTTACCTGCACCTGAAGTATCTCTGATGAGTTATGTTGGGCTACCAGTCTGGAGGTGTGTGCATCCTTTATGAAAATGGAAACACCTCTGCCTTTGGAGCATCAGTACATGTTCTGGGGCTGAAAGGTGTGGAAAGAGTTATAGCCTGGTAGTGTAGGGTGCTTTCTGCTGCCTTGAACCAGGTCTCCATTACAGCACAAATGTCGATGTTCTTCATTTTAAGGAGTGCTTCAAGTGAGTGCATTTTGAGATTTAGACTTCTAGCTTGAGCAGCATGATCCTAAAATTGCATTTGTTTGTAGCTGTTACAGTGGTAATTTGGTCTTTGGAACACCACCTAAAAAAAGGCACTATAGGGGTGGCAAGAGTCTTGGCCAGTATCCGGAAGCCCAGGGGTGACAGATGCAGGCCATCTCTGGTAAAGACATGTCATCCCAGGAGACAGATACTGGACCCACTTAGAATGACACCAGAAACATGGCCACTTGTTAAAATCACCCATTTTCTGCTTGTACTGTGGTATCATTCTGGGTGTGGTGGTGGTGCTGCGGTAGCATTGTCGCCTCACAGTATGAGGTTGTCCGGTTCGATTCTCAGCTAGAGCGTCTTCTGCGTGGAGGCATGCGTGAATGGGCGTACCTTCGTTGAATGTTGTGCGTCAGGGCTGGTAACTCGGCACGTAAAAATCAACTACCAATCATTATCGGACTGGAGTTCCGCTGTGGCAACCCCTAACTGGGAAAAGCCGAAAGACACAACAACAACAACACTGTGGTATCATCCTGGGCAATGGTAGGATAATGCTCAGGACTAGGGTCATACCTGCCTGGGTTACATAATCAGAGAGCTTCTCCATGTCTCTTTTCATGCAGTCCAGGGAGGTACTTCTCATGTCATTCACACCCACATGTACAATGACTGAGTCATATTTGTACCTGTTGTTGAGGGACCTTAGTGTGTGCATTACATGGTGGATGCTAGCACCTGACAGACATCTCACTGTTACATTCTCCTTATTCAACCTAGTGAGTTGGACATCAGTGTGCCTCATTAGTGAGTAACCTATGACTAGTGTGTTGGGCATGCTGTTTTGCCTTAGGGGCTTTGGTTGAGTGGCACACTGGGAGAGTTATGTGTCTCGTGATTAGTGTTGTGTTGTGGTGGTGGAGTGCATTTCTGCCTTTGAGGTCTCTGCTGTTTGGGTACATTTTTATTGAGAGCCTCTGTGAAGGTGAGTGTGTGGTTTGTGTTTTTATGTGAAGGCAGTGCTGGTGTGTGTTCTGGAGGGCTATGTGTTGCATGTGGTGTGGTGCAGTTGCTACATTGGAACTGACCTTTAGACATGCCTGGAGGGGTGGGCATTAATAATAAGTACTGAATCTGTTTCCTTGAAGAAAGTTTAGTGTTGGTAGTACTTTTGTGTGCTACAATAACTGCTACAAGACGTCTGGTAAAGTGCTAGACTGATATGCTAATATAAGTGTAGAAGAGGAGAGAACTAGTAGATGTAAAGGAAAAAGTGAAGAGCGGACTTTGGCACTGCTCAGATGCTTGCAAACAGTCTTGGATACAGTCAGTCTGTATCTGGACTAGACTAGTTACAGGAAAGTCGGGAAACAAGCACCAACACGGGCTTTTAAACCAGAAAGTTGAGAGAGATGGAAAAACTGCCCAAACGGCCAATAAACTACAATTTCTGGGCCAGAAGCTACTACTCTTGTGGTAGATAGGCTACCAAGTGCTTACCACTCCCACTGATAAGCTAGAAGGCTTCCCCCCATCACAGAAAGGCTTGGGGGGGGCTCAAAAGCTTACAAACAGTCTTGGATACAGCAAATCTCTACATGGACTAGACTAGTTACAGGAGAAGCGGGAAACAAGCTCAAATGCAGGCTTTTAAACCAGGAAAATTGAAAGAGATGGAAAAACTGCCCAAACGGCCAAGAACTACAATTTCTGGGCCAGAAACTACTACTCTTGTGGTAGATAGGCTACCAAGTGCTTACCGCTCCCAGTGATATGCTAGAAGGCTTACCTCCAACACAAAAAGGCTTGGGGGTCTCAGAAGCTTACAAACAGTCCTAGATACAGCAAATCTGTATCTGGAGTAGACTAGTTACAGGAAAGGCAGCAGAGACATAAAACAAGCTTAGAATTTTTTTTTACAGAAAGGCAGCTAAAACAGCACCATAAAGGTGGTGCCTCAACGGATCCTGGAAACTATCGCCCCATAAGCCTGAC